>NC_052340.1:2498559-2763559 GCF_016432855.1 Salvelinus namaycush | reverse complement strand
AGGGCGGCAGAGACCGTCCTAGAGACATTAACGACACTCAGGTGTGTCCAATTTACTCATTATATTTCCCTGTTAAAAGAGGTGTGTTTTCTGTTGTCCTTTGCAGAAGCTTAAATCATTTACTGTGTGAGGTCATTTCCTGAGTGAGTTTCTGTGACTTAGTGTTTGTAGTTTTATTCAAGTTTACTGTGGTCCTGCGGCTACCGTTTCTCAGTAAAGTATTATGTTTATCCTTAACCACTGATTCCTCATCTGGTCTCTTCTCTGCACCTGGGTCCAACCTTACCACGTCACACATTCATTCTTGCACAATACAACTAATACATGCCTCATGAGCTTAGTTCAACTGTCTTACCCCATCAGATCCCAAAATATAAGCTTGTTTTACTCCCCCTTTAAGAATTGCACTGAAGGAGAATGCAGAGACAGAGAGTGAGTGGGTTCCTCTCTAGCTGTCATATCGGGTAATAGATTTATATGCAGTTCTCAACCAGCCCTTCATTTAAACACTGTGATAAGTAATCAATAGGACCTTCTGAAGTACTATGCAGTTGCAAGCCTCCACAGTCAACATTTGTGTGAGACAATATACCATACAAAAAATTATTTAGATTTGAGTTGGATATGTCCCATTTCCCTTCCCTTTTGAATTTTGTATTTCTATCCCCCCTCGTTTATTGCAAGAGCAGGGCATCCATCTTGAATGTACCTTTTAGCGTCAGCAGACAGAGCTCTCTCTCTCTCTCTGAAGGAGGAGGCCCATAGGGAATACCAATAGGCCCCATGGCAATACATCACATTTCAGCCAGAGGTATAAAGGATCCTGCAGCACATGCACTCTCTGTGTGTGTGTGTGTGTGTGTGTGTGTGTGTGTGTGTGTGTGTGTGTGTGACTACATGCAGTGCAATCCTTCATAGACAGCCTGTCATAAGCACACGTACATACAGTAGCATACTGTTGCCTTTAAGAAAAATCTAGGATCCTTACACAGCTAGGTTTTCTATATATATATATATGATATTAGAATTATTACAATACGAAGATGGTCTTTTGTATAACTAGCTCTGTCTCACATCAGAATTAGACGTCCATCCATGTTTTTCAAATGTCAAATTTCAAAGTTGTTCCAAATGTTAATTTCCGAAGTGTTTAACGTTACGTTTTTGCATTACCTCTACATTTTTAAGGTTAGGTTTCAAATGTAGGCATTAACCCCCCCGAAATCTTAAGGTTAGGCATTAACGCCTAATTGTTAAGGTAAGGGTTAAGGTTTGGCATAGGCTTAAAACAAATATGTCAACTACTTTCTATCGCTGGATTCGAATGTTCAACCTTTGGAATCATCTGTATGCTAACGCCCATCCGCCATCGCCCTAGCAAAACCTAAACTTACTTGAAGGTAACAGCGCTCACTGTTGCCCCTAGTGGCCGGTTTCCACTTCATCTCCTGACGTCCTCAGACATGGATGAATGTCGTATTTTGACTTGTATCACAGGTGACCTGGCTGCTTTTTTACCACCACCATTTGATAACATTTCACAATGACATAGCTCTTGGTAATATTTTCCAAGTTACAGCATATTACATTCATTCATTGTTGTGACTCGTAAAAACTCAACGTTAAATGTATATTTGATAACCTTATGTGGATGCACCAGGCTTTATGTATACACACCAGCTGTGTGTTCCTTTGTCAAGTCATCGCCCTCTATATGATGATGACTTTCCTGAACAATGCGAGTCTGGGATCAGGCGAGATGTTTTTACAGCTCGTCAGCTGTGTTAGTGTCAGCCCAAGTCCAGGTTTAACGCGGATCTTATCCCCGTGACACACACACGTGGACACACTCTCGGACACACTCGCAGATACACACACACACACACACACACACACACACACACACACACACACACGCACACGCACACGCACACGCACACGCACACACACACGCCACAGGTGTGTCAGATGGATGCACTTTCTTCCTCGGGCAGAACGAGAGTCATCTGACAAGATGAGACCCAGTCATAACAGAGAATCCCTTCTGTACACACACATCTTATTTGTAGTACAGAAGAGCTGCAACAGGAGGGCTGATGATGAGGGATCTGTCCTGTATTTACAGTTTGATGTGTTATAGAAACTCAAATATTAGTGGTACGTGAATACAGTATCTGGATCATCATGATAGTGATTGTAACTTAGGCTTGGCTGTTTTGGTAACGTAGTTGCCGGCATATACATTGACTTTCTAGTATCATATCCACACGTTTTTTCAAAACCTGGAACTGTATAGCACCACAGGATTAGAGTAGAATATATACAGCATGTGTATCACTATGGATAACACCAGAGGCATATAGTGCATTTGGAAAGTATTCAGACCCCTTTTTACACATTTTGTTATGTTACAGTCTTATTCTAAAATTGATTAAATAAAAAATGTTCCTCATCATTCTACACACAATACCCCATAATGAAAAAGGGAAAACAGGTTTAAAAACATTTGCTATGAGACTCAAAATTGAGCTCAGGTAAATCCTGTTTCCACTGACCATCCTTGAGATGTTTCTACAACTTGATTGGAGTCCACCTGTGGTAAATCCAATTGATTGGACATTATTTGGAAAGGCATACACCTGTCTATATAAGGTCCCACAGCTGACAGTGCATGTCAAAAGCCATGAGGTCGAAGGAATTGTCCGTAGAGCTCCGAGACAGGATTGCGTATAGGGACAGATCGGGGGAAGGCTACCAAAAAATGTCTGCAACACTGAAGGTCCCCAAGAACATAGTTTTTTTTATTATTTTTTGTCTTTTTTTATTTCACCTTTATTTAACCAGGTAGGCCAGTTGAGAACAAGTTGTCATTTACAACTGCGACCTGGCCAAGATAAAGCAAAGCAGTGCAACTAAACAGTGGCCTCTATCATTCTTAAAAGGAAGAAGTTTGGAACCACCAAGACGCTTCCTAGAGCTGGCCACCCGGCCAAACTGAGCAATCGGGGGAGAAGGGCCTTGGTCAAGGAGGTGATCAAGAACCCGATGGTCACTCTGACAGAGCTCCAGAGTTCCTCTGTGGAGATGCCAGAACATTCCAGAAGGACAACCATCCCTGCAGCACTCCACCAATCAGGCCTTTATGGTGGAGTAGCCAGACGGAAGCCACTCCTCAGAAAAGGCACATGACAGCCCGCTTGGAGTTTGCCAAAAGGCTCCCATAGACTGAATGTCAAGCGTCACATCTGGAGGAAACCTTGCACCATCCCTATGGTGAAGCATGGTGGTGGCAGCATCATGCTGTGGGGATGTTTTTCAGCGGCAGGGACCGGGATCGAGGGAAAGTCAGGATCGAGGGAAAGATGAACGGCGCAAAGTACAGAGATATCCTTGATGAAAACCTAATGCAGAGCGCTCAGGACCTCAGACTGGGGTGATGGTTCACTTTCCAACAGGACAACGACCCTAAGCACACAGCCAAGACAACGCAGGAGTGGCTTTGAATGTCCTTGAGTGGCCCAGCCAGAGCCCGGACTTGAATCCAATCGAACATTCAGCGACGCTCCCCACCCAACCTGACAGAGCTTGAGAGGATCTGTAGAGACGAACGGGAGAAACTCCCCAAATACACGTGTGCGAAGCCTGTAGCGTCATACCCAAGAAGACTCGAGGCTGTAATCGCTGCCAAAGGTGCTTCAACAAACTACTGTGTAAAGGGTCTGAATACTTATGTAAATGTGATATTTCAGTTATTATTATAATTTTTTTGCAAAAATGTCTAAAAACTGGGAACATTTTGGGGGTATAATCATGTTGGGGTATTGTAGAATAAGGCTGTAATGTAACAAAATGTAAATAAAGTCAAAGGTTCTGAATACCCCAGCCAGGATATCAATCCAGAGAGCTGGCTAAATGGCCTGGGCCTGGCCTGTTGATCTGAGGCAGAACGATGTCAGACGTCAGACACGTGGCCCCACAATGATTGACAGGCCACTCTGGTCTCATCTGTGGTGATTCTTAGACCCAGTTAGCCGCTCCCAGAGGACTGCTCCGCATCACCATCAGACAGGCCAGAACACATGCACACATACACGCCATCAACCATTTCCAGATGATGGTGTCCTGTGTTAGGTAGGCCGCGTTATGAAGGATGAAACCCTCTCAGAGGGGAGACGGAGTAGCAGTAATGGTAACACGCAGATGTATGTATATATATATATGTACTGTATCACTATATAATAATCACTTATAGACTAATGAGAGAAAACAGAGAAGACAATTGACCTGTCAGAGAAATTCTATTATTTTTCCTCAGAGCATGCGAGCGCTAATATGCAGGTAGTACACGATTCACTTTGAAATGAAAGCGAAGCATACGCTTTGTGATGGTGATCGTTATGTATCAATTAATCACTCAATTATTGAATCAAAATAATGAAATAATCGAAACTTTTTTTTTCTACCGCCACTGTTTTAAAAACGCTCTGATCTAAAAGAGAGCAACATCAGTCGAAGCCATTATTGAACGGAGCAGAATTCACCATGAAAAAGGAAATGATTAACAAATGTGTCTTGGGGGAATACTTCAAACGAGCCTCAAAGTGCTTTGGTTTAGAGATGCTTCCCTTCAACACAACGTAACATAAACACAACACTATCCTTCCCCTAGCCCGTGAAATCTGTCCTGCACATCTTTTAATTTGACACGCAAAAAAAAAAAACGATTCATCACTTTTTTTTACATAAATGTTTCTATTTGGTATCAGGAGCAGGGACCTTTAATTGTTGTCTGGATTAAAATGACATTAAGGGAAAGCATGCCTCGCTTTGCTTTGCTTTGTGGGAAAGTGAGTTTGTTGGTTTTGAAGCTCTACTGGGACTGATGTGACAGACAGAGGCAGGGTCTGAGTAGGCTGAAGGATCACTATATCCGTGTCCAAAATGGCACCCTATTCCCTTCATTCCCCTTTATAGTGCACTCCTTTTAACCAGGGCCTATAGGGCTATGGTCGGGCTCTGGTCAAAAGTAGCGCACTATTTAGGGAATAGGGTGTCATTTGGGACTCGGTCCTAGGGCTCCATTGCCGGGGAGCGTAATGTAATTAAAACGACACAAACAAAGTGAATCTAATTAGGGCTCCCACCGCACACACTCGTTAGCGCCCAGCGCTTGGTCAATTATTTTCCTGCATGGACATAAATGAGGCCACTTGTCTTTGCGGATTTGGGCACAAGCTGAGAGTCATTATAAAGTTTAACTAGCGGAGCAGGGCACCTACACATGCATGTAAACACACATACACACCCAGTATACACACATACTGTACACACACATGCACATCCATCCAGACATACTAGAGCACAAGCATGCATGTAAACACACACACACACACACACACACACACACACACACACACACACACACACACACACACACACACACACACACACACACACACACACACCTGATACACATCATACACGATACACGTTACACATACAGCTAACTACCAAAATAAAGGAAACACCAACAGAAAGTGTCTTAATCTAGAAGCTCTCACAGTCTCACATCAGAATTAGATATTCATCCATGTTTCTCACACGGCAAATTTCAAAGTTGTTCCAAAACGTCAAAATTTCAAAGTGTTTAAGGTTAAGTATTAACTCCAAATGCTTAAGGTTAGAGTTAAGTTCAGGCATTAACTCTGAATAGTCATGGTAAGGGTTAAGGTTAGGGATAGGTTTAAAACAAAAATAACTTTCTATCGCTGGATTTCAACTTGCGACCGTCAGAATCAGAGGCAGACGCTTAGGCCTATCCACCATCCCCAATCCCAATGCTGTAGATAAACCGAAACCTACTTGAAGGTAACACACACACACCCTTTAAACCCCCTATGATCCTTTGAGACCCCTCTTTCAAAGTCACTGAGATCGCTTCTAGCCATGATAGCCAAAATAATTGGCAACTGGGCATTAATATACATGACCCTAAGCATGATGGGATGTTAATTGCTTAATTCATTTAGGATCCACACCTGTGAGGAAGCACCTGCTTTCAATATACTTTGTATCCCTCATTTATTTTGGCAGTTACCTGTATATACACACACATACACACACATACGCACACATGTACACACATGTACACACACACACACACACACAGACATAATTAAGCATAAACACATGCATGCATGTAAACACGCGTACCCACACATGGACTTACACACACGCACACACTGTACACATGGACTCGCAAGTATAAACACACCAACAAACCACATATTTCACAGACACAATGACACACATGCATAAATATTGTGACACTCTGACATGCATAATTACAGCGACATACAGTACGTGAATGAATCAGGATGAGTGGGTTGATGTGAGAATATACTGTATGTTTTGTATGCTTTTGTATGCTTTGTATGCTTTTGTATGCTTTGGTTTCACCTTTCTCATCTACCACCTGTGAAAACGCCTGCTCATCAAAAACAGCTCAACACATTCCTTCTCTCTGCACACAGACACGCACGCACGAACACAAACACACACGCACATACAAGTGTGCACACACACACACGAGTGCACACACACACACACACACATGCCGTTTAGGAGTTTTAAGTGTCCAGACCTCACACATCCCCAGTTAACAATGGGGGTAAGTGAATCCAGTGGCTGATAGTTTTCTGCGAGCCTGGGGAGCCATTGAGAGCCCATTAAGAGGTTAAGTGTAGGAAGCCCTCCATTGTTCGACTGTTTGATTTCCACACAGCTACCTAAACTCTCTTCAAACCATGGGAAAGCCACTCGCTGATGATGTGCAGGGATTAAAGCAAACCACTCCAATTGCGAGTGGAAAATGTCTGACGTGAAAGTTGGATGGCTCTCCACGGACCAGGGGTGGCTGGGAACGATTCCGGACAGAAGAGGCAGGGGCACAGAGGGCAGCTGGAGGGCAAAAAACACCCGGCTGTCTCGTCTGTTCGCTCAGCATGTTATGTTCTCACAATGCTAGCTAATGGGTAACACAAGGTAATCCTTTTCTTGGTTCACACAGAGACGTTAGGAGTGTCATCAATGTCCAGACCAGAGCCGATCAGACAACTCTCTCTCTCTGTGTTTGGACTACAGCATTACTATAGCAACACACAAAGCTGCGGATGATGGGTGACATCATCATCATCATCATCACTAGCATTCTGACATTTTGCCCTCTCTGCCTCTCTCCCTCTTCCCTCTTCTTCTCCTCCTCAATAAACTTTATTTAATCTTTGCCCTCTGACCCCTGGGGTGGAACAGCTCAGAGGGAGAGCGTTAGGGGGCCACCCGTGTCGGGGGCAGGGGAGAAATTAATGGGCTTGTTTGGGTGATTGTAATCTGACAACCATTAGAGAGAGAGAGAGAGAGAGAGAGAGAGAGAGAGAGAGAGAGAGAGAGAGAGAGAGAGAGAGAGAGAGAGAGAGAGAGAGAGAGAGAGAGAGAGAGAGAGAGAGAGAGAGAGAGAGAGAGAGAGAGAGAGAGAGAGAGAGAGAGAGAGAGAGAGAGAGAGAGAGAGAGAGAGAGAGAGAGAGAGAGAGAGGAGAGAGAGAGAGAGAGAGAGAGTCAGGGGCTGAGGGGGGTCTTGGAGGTTGTGTGTGTGTGTGTGTGTGTGACACCTGTCATACTCATTAGACTCACCCCTCCATGGGTAGCTTGGGGGGCATAACATGAGACGATGTAAGAGAAGGGAGGAGGGGTGACAGCTGATGGTAGGACGGAGGGGTGACGGCTGATGGTAGGACGGAGGGGTGAATCCTTTCAGCCTATTCTTCTCCATCCCTCTCTGTCTCATCCTCCACATCCCCTTCGCTTTCCCCTCTCCCTCTTTCCCTCTCTCTTTATCTCTCTCTTTCCATCTCCGTCCTTTCTCCTCTGGTAATGTCACTGTACATTTTGGTGTCTCGCCGCGTTACAAGTCTGCCCTTAATTTGACAGTGTCACAGGGATCCATCTTCATTCTCTCACTCTTTTCATAATCTAATCCTCCTCTCTAACATGCAATTAGTGGCCCCACAACCCCGCTCCCCCTCGGTGGAGGGCCCCTGAACAGCAGAGTGCCCCCGCCGGATCAGGCCCGGATGATTGCTACAGCTTTCCCTGTGCAATCCATTTAGCGGCCGGGCCCTGTAATGAATATGTACATTTTAAGGACCTCGGCAGGGGGAGGGTCACGAGCAATCAACCTTGGATTCAATTATGCCAGTCAAGGTTAATGACTCTGCACAGTGGTCAGAGAGGCGCACGCCACCGCCACCCGCCACCGCCGCGCTGGCCGATTAAATCGGCTTGTCAGAATTGACAATGTATGGGTGGAGGAATGAAGGGAGGGGAGGAGGTAGAATTGTGTTGTGCAAGCGGTAGGACAAGGGAATAGAAAAGAGAGAGAATGAGCGAGTGAAAGAGAGAAGAGAGACTGTGAGAGGGAGAGAGAGAGAGAGAAGAGCGGGCGAGCGACACACGCCTGCACGTGTAGGAGATAGATGGATAGATAGATAAAATGGTGTCGGTCGTCGGTGGTAGATTACATTGAGCTCTCCTGGGCAAATCAGATTGTAAAGCACACAGCCCCCCCTCCGCCTCCCACCATTCCCTCTCCCTCCCGGTGAGGCTCACCTCGCCTGCTGTAATATGATTAGTCTACATAAAGACGTGTCTGGAGTGTAATTCAGTGCTCACTAATGAGGCGCTGTCTAAACCTAGCCCATCCATATCCCCAAGGTGTCACCCACTCACCTGCTGCCTCGCTCCTTCCCTTCCTCCCTACCTCCAACACTCACTGCTCCATCACAGGGAAAAGGGAGGGGGAAAGAGAGGGGGAGGAAGAGAGAGAGTGGGAAACGGGGAGAAAGAGAGAGAGAGAGGGAGAGAGAGAGAGAAAGAAAGAGAGAGAGAGAAAGGGAGGGAGAGAACGAGGGGTATTAAAGAGAGGGAGAACGAGTGGGAGAGAGAGAGAAGTGAGAGTGAGTGGTGGGAGAGAGAGAGCGAGAATGAGAGAGAGGGAGAGAAAGAAAGAGAGAGATGGAGAGAAAGAGAGCACGAGAGAGAGAGAGAGAGAGAGAGAGATGGAATACGAAAGGGGCGGCAATGATAAATTGCCATGTGAAATTCAATATTGAAGGCTAAGAAATTCTCTCTGATCCAGTGTGCTCCAAGTAACTGTTACATAGAGATGATTGTGGACTACAGGACAAAGAGGACCGAGCACCCCCCCATTCTCATCGATGGGGCTGCAGTGGAGCAGGTTGAGAGCTTCAAGTTCCTTGGTGTCCACATCACCAACAAACTAACATGGTCCAAGCACACCAATACAGTCTTGAAGAGGTCACGATCAAACCTATTCCCCCTCAGGAGACTGAGAAGATTTGGCATGGGTCATCAGATCCTCAAAAGTTTCTACAGCTGCACCATCGAGAGCATCCTGACTGGTTGCATCACTGCCTGGTATGGCAACTGCTCGGCCTCCGACCGCAAGGCACAACAGAGGATAGTGCGAACGGCCCAATACATCACTAGGGCCAAGCTTCCTGTCATCCAGGACCTTTATACCAGGCGGTGTCAGAGGAAGGCCCTAGAAATGGTCAAAGACTCCAGCCACCCTAGTCATAGACTGTTCTCTCTGCTTCCGCATGGCAAGCGGTACCGGAGCGACATGTCTAGGTCCAAGGGGCTTCTAAACAGCTTCTACTCCCAAGCCATACGACTCCTGAACACCTAATCAAATGTCTACCCAGACTATTTGCATCACCCCCCCCCCACTCTCTTCCTCTTTTACACCGCTGCTACTCTCTGTTGTTATCATTGATGCAAAGTCACTTTAATAACTCTACCTACATGTACATATTACCTCAAATAACCGGTGCCCCCGCACATTGATCCTGTACTGGTGCCCCCCTCTAATGGTAACCCCCCCTTAACTACTTGTTACCTTTATTTCTTATTCTTATCTGTATTTTTTTAAACTGCATTGTTGGTTAGGGGCTCGTAAGTAACTATTTCACTTTTCACCTGTTGTATTCGGCGCATGTGACTAATACAATTTGATTTGACTATAGTGATTGCCAGGTTTTTCTAAATGCCAGGTTAATGACATACACACGCACACACACACACACACACACACACACACACACACACACACACACACACACACACACACACACACACACACACACACACACACACACCACTTCATATATTACAGGCAGCCATAGACACAGAGAGAGAGGGAGATGAAGTGTTGGGCTAAGGCCTGTCTGTTTGTGGGGAACAGGTTGGGAGGCCATCTGGCCACTGGATGCTTTAAGAGAGAAAAATGTCATTCTACAGGACAGTGGACTTTGATGGCAGAAATACTGGCTGTATTGTTCCCAGGCTGCATACTGGTGGCTCTAATTACCAGCATCTAAAAAAGATCCCACTCCCCTCTCTCTCGGCCCCATATAGATCATTCTGTCAGTGAGGCTCTCATTGTAACATACACACATACTCGCACAGCACAGTGTTTAGAGATGCGTTCACACACTATGGCATGGACATACAGATGGACACAGGCACTTCACACACGTGCGCATGTGCATGGACGTACGCACACTCACACACACACACACAAACAAACGGAGACAAACACATGCAGGCATGTACACACGCATGCACACAAACACACACACTCACACACTCACACACACACACACACACTCGCACACACGCACACACACACACTCGCACACACGCACACACACACACACACACACACACACACACACACACACACACACACACACACACACACACACACACACACACACACACACACACACACACACACACACACACACACACACACACACGTGTACACACACAAGCACACACACATGCCTGTGTTCAGACATCCATCCATCTGGTGAGGCCTATCTTGTGTTATAGACATTCAATGCCATGGAGGGCTGATGGGTCTGGTCCTCCATCCCTGCGTGAGTAAATGTCAGGGCAGAGAGAAAGACTGAAACACGAGGAGTCTCCACACTGCTCTTGACCTTTCACTGTCCTCTACAGAGGAAACACACACGCGCAACCATGCGAACACACACCCACACGCAAACACACACATAAATCTTTGAAACACAGTTAACCAAGCTTTTGTAGTGGGAGCAGCAACAGGAAGTTACAAAATGAAATGAACAAATGACTCATTAGTAATTAATCATGGCATGGAAATGGTGCCGATAAAAATTATGTAGATCAATGCAATTGGGTACATAAGAAAATTCCCTTATTAGGTATTTCAGTTTAGACTGGCACTCTCTTGGGGCAGCCCTTGTCTTAACTTGGGGGCCTTATTTAGTAAACATGCAGGGGTGTCCATGTATCTGTGTAACACCAGACATGCAAGGCATTATTTTGTATTTATTTCATTGTCCTGGCCATTCGGACCACTTATTGGTCCTTTCTTAAATTGGCATCACCTCACATCTTCCCATTACATAATGTAATTGCACTGTATTTCCCCTGCTCATTACACATGCACAGCGCTAAGCATGCCAGGGCCGGGACTTAATGCAAGACGTGTTACAATGCAACACTCTAGACAATGCGCCGTTTAAATACGTTTCCCCAAGCGTTCAAAGAGATTGCATTCAAAGTAAATGCATTTCGGATCGAGCGTAAATGACCTTTAAAAGTCTGTTTTAGAGTGCTGCGCTATTGCCGCCTTGCAGTGAATCGCGGCCCATATTTGTACGTTGGCCCCTCCCCCCAAAAATCCAGTAAATCAGGAAGTAAATTAGCTTCTGACGCGTTTCTCTCTCCTGATGAGCTAGCGGACCATTGGAGAACAGAAAAGTAATGGATCTTTACTTTATCTGAGCTGTAAATTGTGTCCGGGTCAATAGAGGAGCATCACCACCCAACTACATTATGTCTGGAGCTGAATCTTGGCTGCGGGCCAAAATGGCACCCTACTCCCTATAGTTCACTACTATGGGCCCTGGTCGAAAGTAGTCCACCATACAGGGAGGGCGTAGGGTGCCATTTGCGACGTAGCCCTTCCCTCTCCTCCACGTGTAGGTCCAGTCAGTAAATCAGAACGTAGGCTCGACTCCGCTGAGGAGATAATGGAAGGCTAAGCACTTAACGATAGAACAATTACCACCACGCCGCCTTATTGATAGAACAATTATTTCGCCATTTTGGTAAACGTTGAGACATAATGTATCACAGAGAGACCATTCTATTGTAATGAGTCAGTAATAACACTTAACGACCAGGCCTACTATAACGACACAGTAATAATACTCAAGGATCTTTCTGTGCTGTGATGTATGACAATGATGAGTTGTATGTGTTCAAACCATTCTATCCTATTGTAATAATGCGGTAATAATAATCCAGTGACCAGACCATTCTATTGTAATAATGCGGTAATAATAATCCAGTGACCAGACCATTCTACTGTAATGACACAGTAATAACACTCAGTGACCAGACCATTCTATTGTAATGACACAGTAATAACACTCAATGATCAGCTCATTCTATTGTAATGACACAGTAATAACACTCAATGATCAGCCCATTCTACTGTAATGACACAGTAATAACACTCAATGATCAGACCATTCTACTGTAATGGCACAGTAATAACACTCAATGATCAGACCATTCTACTGTAATGACACAGTAATAACACTCAATGATCAGACCATTCTATTGTAATGGCACAGTAATAACACTCAATGATCAGACCATTCTATTGTAATGACACAGTAATAACACTCAATGATCAGCCCATTCTATTGTAATGACACAGTAATAACACTCAATGATCAGCTCATTCTACTGTAATGACACAGTAATAACACTCAATGATCAGACCATTCTACTGTAATGACACAGTAATAACACTCAATGACCAGACCATTCTACTGTAATGACACAGTAATAACACTCAATGATCAGCTCATTCTATTGTAATAACGTGGTAATAACAATCAATGATCAGACCATTCTATTGTAATGACACAGTAATAACACTCAGTGACCAGACCATTCTATTGTAATGGCACAGTAATAACACTCAGTGATCAGCCCATTCTACTGTAATGGCACAGTAATAACACTCAATGATCAGCCCATTCTATTGTAATGGCACAGTAATAACACTCAGTGATCAGACCATTCTATTGTAATGACACAGTAATAACACTCAATGATCAGCCCATTCTACTGTAATTACACAGTAATAACACTCAATGATCAGCCCATTCTACTGTAATGACACAGCAATAACACTCAATGATCAGACCATTCTACTGTAATGACACAGCAATAACACTCAGTGACCAGACCATTCTACTGTAATGGCACAGTAATAACACTCAATGATCAGCCCATTCTACTGTAATGACACAGTAATAACACTCAGTGATCAGACCATTCTATTGTAATAACGTGGTAATAACACTCAATGATCAGACCATTCTACTGTAATGGCACAGTAATAACACTCAGTGATCAGACCATTCTATTGTAATGACACAGTAATAACACTCAATGATCAGCCCATTCTACTGTAATGACACAGTAATAACACTCAATGATCAGCCCATTCTATGGTAATGGCACAGTAATAACACTCAATGATCAGACCATTCTATTGTAATAACGTGGTAATAACACTCAATGATCAGACCATTCTACTGTAATGACACAGTAATAACACTCAATGATCAGACCATTCTACTGTAATGACACAGTAATAACACTCAGTGATCAGACCATTCTATTGTAAGGACACAGTAATAACACTCAATGATCAGCCCATTCTATTGTAATGACACAGTAATAACACTCAATGATCAGACCATTCTATTGTAATGACACAGTAATAACACTCAATGATCAGTCCATTCTACTGTAATGGCACAGTAATAACACTCAATGATCAGACCATTCTACTGTAATGACACAGTAATAACACTCAATGATCAGACCATTCTACTGTAATGACACAGTAATAACACTCAATGATCAGACCATTCTACTGTAATGACACAGTAATAACACTCAATGATCAGACCATTCTACTGTAATGGCACAGTAATAACACTCAATGATCAGACCATTCTATTGTAATGACACAGTAATAACACTCAGTGACCAGCCCATTCTACTGTAATGACACAGTAATAACACTCAATGATCAGACCATTCTACTGTAATGACACAGTAATAACACTCAATGATCAGCCCATTCTACTGTAATGACACAGTAATAACACTCAATGATCAGCCCATTCTATTGTAATAACGTGGTAATTGCTGTCCCCAGTCCGCCTGGCCTTGCTGCTATTCCAGTTTCAACTGTTCTGCCTGCAGTTACGGAACCGCCACCTGTCCCAGACCTGTTGTTTTTCAACTCTTAATGATCGGCTATGAAAAGCCAACTGAAAATTATTCATGATTATTATTTGACCATGCTTGTCACTTATGAACATTTTTGAACATCTTGGCATAGTTCTGTTATAATCTCCACCCGGCACAGCCAGAAGAGGACTGGCCACCCCTCATAGCCTGGTTCCTCTCTAGGTTTCTTCCTAGGTTTTGGCCTTTCTAGGGAGTTTTTCCTAGCCACCGTGCTTCTACACCTGCATTGCTTGCTGTTTGGGGTTTTAGGCTGGGTTTCTGTACAGCACTTCGAGATATTAGCTGATGTACGAAGGGCTATATAAAATAAACTTGATTGATTGATTGATAATAACACTCAATGGTCTTTCTGTGCTGTGATGTAGGACAATTATGAGTTGTATGTGTACAGGCATGTTTTCAGTGAGAAAATGGATGGAAATCGAGGATGGAGGAGGATGGAAATCGCTTAAGTGAAGTAGTTATAATCTCAGGACATCCTACTGGTTTTGAGAAGCTGATTTTCAATGTGAGGACCAGTTTAGCTCCCTTAGTTTGCCCCCCACAGAACCTAGGGGTGTTATCCATCACCGGGGCGATACGACTTGCTAATTTAAGGTTGGTGGGAAAAGTTTGGCACACCAGCATTCTCTTTAAATAGTTTATGTTGTTCACCGATGAGGAAAATATCACATTTGAAATGAAAATGTATGGAAATTATATCAATGCTATTACGGGTGCGACTTTTTAAAGCAATATATTCTTTCCAGCGACAGTCTATGTCGGATGATAAATATAAGCCAGCCTCAAAGTGTTTCCAGGGCCTTTTTTCCCAGGGAGCAGGCAAACATATTTGTTATTGCATTTTATCTTAACAGAATAAGCGTGCATACTAAAATCCAGAGCTCCCTACGAAATCCCCATTTCTCCTCCTCCTCCGACCGACCCCTTTCTCCTCTCCGCGACTCTCCCCTCTTTTTTTTAAATTTATTTGCCATCAAGAATCTAATAACAATTTTTGGGGGGTGAAGTGTCAAGTTATTGTAAATAAGATAGAATATTCAGTGTGGGGGGGTCGTGGTAGGGTGGTGGTGGGATAGGGGGGTGCAGACAGTCAGTAGATGTGCTTTTATAATGCTTATCTATCAATGTGTCAGAGCAGGGCCTCTCTCTCTCCCATTAATGGGGCATGGATCGCCGCTCACCACACATCTTCTCCAGTAGATTTGATGGCGTCAGAATCACTTTTGGCTGCCTCACCTCGGCGGTGATTGGTTCAGTCACATCAAAACAACATTAATTCCTATCATTTATGGCCCGGCCACATCACAGAGGCATTAATTCACGTGAGCCGCTTGCCTGAGCGGTATTGGCTTTCCAATCAATGCGCTGATTGTTATGGAAAGGGCTATTATTCAAAATGGAATGCTTAGGCTGGCTTTACAACCTCCTTTTGATCGGGCAAAATATTGATTTTGTATCCCTCACAAATAGCTATTAAGTCGCTTCATTCGCAAACAATCAGCCGTGTATATAAAGATGACAATAGCAACTCCAGCGAGGTCTCTCCTGTTCACGTGTCTTCCCCCGTGCCTCTCTGTGTGTACACATTTCTCTCTCTTGCTGTGTGTGTTTGTGTTTTTTGGAAATAAGGAACGTGGATTGAAAATCCATCGGCGGGATGATGGGGGTTGTATTTCCTGGAAGTAAAGTGATAGAGAAAGAAGCAAAAAAAAGAAAAAGGGAGGAGAGGAAGAGCAGGAGTTGCAGGGGTGGAGGGAGTTGTGTGTGCACTGCCTCAGGTTGACTGAACAGATGGCACAGCTGCCTGTCTTAGGCAGCAAGATCAGCCCTCCAGTCACCCAGGCTTCCCGCACGCGCGCACGCACGCACGCACACGCACACACACACGCACACACACACACAGGTTGAATCTCGCGGGACAGACAGACATGCAGAAAGTCTGCGCATATGGGCTTTCACAGCACAGCACAGCACAGCACAGCACAGCACAGACAGACAGACAGACAGACAGACAGACAGACAGACAGACAGACAGACAGACAGACAGACAGACAGACAGACAGACAGACAGACAGACAGAGACAGACCCTAATAGGGCAGATAGACGGGTATTTGACAGGTGGACATTCAAAAGGACAGATGGACAGGTTCACCATCACACGACTGCTAGACAGGTTGTACTCACTAATAGGTTTACACCGGCAGGTGACATCAACTGTTTGAGTTCTCAGATAGAAAAAGGAAAACGGAGACACAACAGCCAGTCATAACACCTGAGCCCATCCCAATGACCCGTCATTCTTTCATTGGTTTATGCATGGGGCCCCCTCACGGGAATGACAAGGCACTAAGCATCTCACTGACTCCTGGGACTCCTCTGAGAGAGAGAGTGCCACTGTGTTTCAGAGGACCATGTTTAGCAAAAGAGAGGAGGAAGGGAGTTGAAGAGGGAGGAGGGAGCAGAGAGGGTCGTGAAGGAGTGGAGGAGGAGATGAGAGGATGTCGGCTGCAGACATATCCACTTAGAGGAGTCTGTCAGCCCCTGAGAGGCCGGATCAATATCCCCAGGCCTCTCTCTCAGCCTCACCAGCCCCACTAGCCCCAACCAACAGCACAGGTCAGCGCAGTCTGACAGCAGCTCAGCCACGGGGCTTGATTAGGGGCCTACGGACAGCTGTCCACCCTGCCCTGGCGATCAGGAAGTGAATTACTCTCAACAGCTACACTGATTGGTCCGGAACCTGCTACCCCCACATCCCCCCCAGCCACCAGCCAGCACTCTCCCTCCACCTTCCGTCCCCCAAGCCCTCGTCTTGATCACTAGCCTGACCCGTAACCCACCAATTTACCCAATAGAAAGGTGGTTAGTGTGCTGCAGAGCACCGGTTAAAGAGGATGCAGATATAAAAACCCACTGGTCCTCAGGACCGCGTTCCACTGGAATGGTAAGGGTGTTGGGTGGTGCTTCTAAGATGACAGGAGTGGGATCTCCATAACACACAAGGAGAACGAGGGAATTGAAGAGAAAGAGGGGGAAGACAGAGATAATACGAAAGTGTGTAAAAGAGAGGGAGGGAGAATAAGAAAGTGTGTGGAGGAGAGCGAGAGAGAGAGAGAAAGGGAGAGAGAGAGAGAGAGAGAGAGAAAGGGAGAGAGAGAGAGAGAGAGAGAGAGAAAGGGAGAGAGAGAGAGAGAGAGAGAGAGAGAGAGAGAGAGAACGTTTTAAAAAGAGCGAGAACCTCCACCCTCTTAGAGATCCATTATGTTTTATTGTGTCGCTCCTAACTGCAGAGAGTAGTTTATAAAACACAGCGGGCTAATTCTTCTCCAGGCTGCTTGGTTTCCTCTTCCGAGCTGGGAGTGCAGGGCCTGTGAGGAGAGCCCAGCTTCCGGCCGGCCTGAACAGGACTGCTGCAACATACCTCCCCAGCCGGGACAATGAGGCCCTCTGAAGAATACAGGGAAGTGTGATAATTACTGCTATTCTGAGAAACAGCAGCCGAACCAGACAGAAGGAGGGAATTATTGTTCTGTGTTCAGGGAGGGGAAATACACTGGTCCCTTCCTGGAGGTAAATATTTACCCTGTGTTGGTCAGCTGACTAATGCACATGCATGAAAAGGGGCCCGGAAAGGCCCCAGCTAGACCTAAAACAGGCCCCAAACACATCCACCATCCACCCCCCCCAAAAAACATCAGCACCATTAACCCTCCTCTGGGTGCATAACGGGTGCACTCGCCCCCGTTTCCAGATCTGATTAGCAGACTGCGGCGCCCTGTTAGAGTGATGACAGCCCATTTCCCATCATGCCGTAGGTTCGCGAGTGTCGCCTGTGGGAGGAACTGAGATGACAGCAGGGTGTAGGTGAGAAAGAACGGTGTGTGTGTGTTTCTGTGTGTGTGCCTCTATGTGTGTGTACGTGTATGTGAGTGTTTGTGTGTGTGTGTGGTGCACACTCTTCCACAGGAAGTGTCAATAACAGAAGGAGGCTGCATGCATAAACAAAACAACAGGAAGTTTTGGTCATCATGGCGACTTCTGAGCGTGTGTCACACTGACACCTGACCCATTACAGTCAATCTCATCTATGAAGTTATGAGGTAACCAGAGAGAAATATCACTACATCAATATCTCTGTCTGTCAGGTCTATAATACAGTTGTGTAGCTTGCATTATCTTCGAGTACCTTGTAAAGCTAGAGTTATCTTGAGTACCTCTCAAGACTACAGTATTTCAGTCATCTTAGTTTGAAGTTGTTATTGGGCTTAGTTTGAGCAGTTCCGAAGAGTTAACACAAATGTTGATCCATCTATTTTCCAACATACATGTATTATTTTGATCAAACAATCAAGGGTAGGAAAGTCAGCATATTGTAAAACAACATGAAAACAGGCGTCTTTCGTTAAAAACACATCTCGCACCAATCATTGTATAATATCCTTCCTAAAACACATCTCGCACCAATCATTGTATAATATCCTTCCTAAAACACATCCTAGTTACCCAGGCTTTAAGAATAGTTGAGAAAACAGTTGGCAAAAGTCTTAGAGGTTCTTCCCGGTTTCTTTATTGAGTACTAGGTCTGTATTGTTGGGAGGGAATAAAAACAATGGAAGCTGCAGGTAAGCTGTGTTGCTAGTTGACCCTGGTGACCTGCAGCCTGTGTCCTTCTGTGGCAGTCTGCATCTCTCCTCATCTCTCCTCACTCTCTCCTCGCTTCCTCCCGGGGTGGCCAATCTGTCTGGGTGACCTAGGTCAACCCTACGTGATCCCGGTTCTAGCTCCACCTGGAGCCGCCTCCTCTTCTCCTGCAACCAGGCTTTCTGCATGTCCTCAGGTGCCACCAGCAGACATGGGGACGGAAGGCATGGAAGCGCTCAACTGTGACGTCGCTGTCCTCCCCACACCCACCCCCACACCCACTCCCACATCTCTGGCCGGTATGGTCAAGCATCACGGGGACAGAGATTGGGGTGGGGGTGTCATGTGGGTGTGTGATGGAGGATCGTGTGTGTGTGTGTGTGTGTGTGTGTGTGTGTGTGAGTGTGTGTATTTGTGTGCGTGTGCGAGTGGTGTGTGTGTGGGTGTATGTAGTGGAAGTTATGAGAGAGAGTGAGAGCGTTTCTGTGTTGTTGAAGTGAAGTAGCCTGTAGGCTGCCTCTCAAATGGCACCCTTTTCCCTTTATGGTGCACTCATTTTGATCAGGGTCCATAGGGCTGTGGTCAAAAGTAGGGCACTATATAGGGAATAGGGTGCCAGTAGCGACTCAGCCTGTATCAAGCGGAGTTGTGCTGTGGAGCCGAGACCTGACCATCTGCTTGCCCGCTTCACCCCGAGCATCTGGAAACGTTCGCTGAATAAAGCGCTCCTCAACCATTTATCAGGAACATTGTTATTATCATCATCCTCCCGCTCTCTGCTTCCTGCTCTATGTGTGTGTGTGCATGCGTGAATGTGTGTGTCCTGTGTGTATCTACTCTGTCTGCAAGATCTACAGTATGCTGTATCACTCCTGACAGCTTGGTTACGGTGGACTGATGGGGGGCCGGCTAGCAAGCTCTTCAACTAAATTTACTAAAACAGTACAACGTACACAAGAGAAACGCTAAATAATAAATGCTTTTCCTCACACTATACGCTGAACATCAAAAAGTAATGCCTTCGCTTTACTGAATATTTTGTTCTCGGGTTGAAACTAATGAATAACATAACTAATAGCAATTATGCGTGGAAAGTTACTGTTAATTACATTTATCTAAGCTCTATTGTGTAGTTAGGATGCATTAATTAATCACAATGTTATTTTTCTAAAACCTGCTTACCATTACAACAGAGTCAACGTGTGTTTGTAGAATATCAGGCCCTGGGAACTGTGTATTGAAGGCCCATAGGAAAGACTGAAACTCCAATCATGGAGCACTACAATGACTACTACATGATCACAGTATGTACATACCAACAAATGACTGATCAACAAAATAAACACAATATTTGCCAGTGAACTTTAAAAGCAAACAAAAAAGAGACAAATCTTTTTCATTCAAAAAATTGTCCGAAAGATTTGTCAAAGAGGGTAATTCGAGGAATTGGACGCCGTCGTGCCAGTATTTTGTGTAGCCAACAAAAAAACACCCTTTTAAAGTGTTTTTTGGGGTGCTATATTTGAAAGGCCTCTATCCCTATGCTTGTGTTAGCTACAGCTCTCTTCAGCTCTCTCACCCACAGTGGAGGGAGTGTCCCAGGGTGCGGCCCAAATGGCAACCTGGCATTCTATTCCCTATACAGTGCACTACTTTTTACCAGGGCCAAAAGGGGCTCTGGTTAAAAGTAGTGGAATATGTAGTGAATAGGGTGCTATTTGGGATGCAGGCCCAGTGTTTCCCATGCAGTGCCAGGCCTGTTCTTCACACACTCTGCTGCTGCTGTCTCTAATCCCAATTAGACTAATTAACACAGGCTGTCAGTTCCCCTCTCCAAACACTGGAGGAAGCCCACTTCCTGTTTCACTCACTGGAGAGAGGGAGAGAGAGGGAGGGGGAGAGAGAGGCAGAGAGAGAGAGAGGGGGGGGGGGGGGAAGAGAAAGAGAAAAAGAGAGGGAGAGGGCAGAAGAGGATAGGAGAAAGGGGAGGGAGGGAAGGAGGAAGAGGGAAATACAAGTGAGAGCAGGGGTGGATAGGAGCGGATGGGGAGAGACGAAGGGGAGGTAGTAAGAGAGAAAGGGGGAAATGGAGGGGAGATGGAGAGAGGGGGAGAGGGCCAGAGAAAATGGAAAAAGGGAGAGGTGGGAGGGAAGTCGTGGGTGAAGAACGGGGAGGGTGATTGCTCTCCCCAAGTTAAATGGAGAGGGGGAGAAAGAGAGCGAGAGAGAGAGAAGACGGCATGCAACTACTTTTATTTAGTGAAAAAAAACATCAGAGCAGTCTGACATTTTCTCTTTTTCACAAGGCAAACACAGAGGGCACGGATATACACCAGGAAGTGAAAGTTCTAAAGTTCTAAAACATATGGGCTCTTCATTCCACACTGTCCCTCTAGTGGCTGGTGATTTAAAGTCACAATCTCACAGATTGCCAACTGTCCAATGGTTATTTCAATAATGAATGATATATATCCAATGATTCTTGAAGAATATAATATATCAATGCCTCATGAGCTAAGTTCAACCATTTATCGCAAACCTCACATCTATAGTTCGGTCTATGAATTTGAGCGCGGGTGCATTTCCCGACAATGTTCTGTTCCAAACCAAGTGGCCGAGCTGACGTTGGGCAGGAACACAGCTTTGCTGTAACAAGCAGGATGAGGCAACAATAACAGCCATCCACTCTAACTGCTTGTTCACCTCTTTTCTCTCCAAAAACATCATTAAAACAGGAAGATTGTTGAGACAGACCAAGATAGGAAGAACGGACAAACAAACAAACTGAATTTATTTGGGGAAAGATAAATAACAAGTCTAGAAACAAAGAGAACAACTTTCTCCCCAAGGAAATCAGTTGTCATGCACAATGGGTACTTTTACACAATGGGTCAACATTTAGAAAAACTGGAAGTCTACTAGATGGGAGGGAATGGGGCAGGCTGCAATTTCTGACTGGTCCTACATGCTGACCATTTCCCCCTTCGGCCTCCATTCTAAATGTTTTCACAGGGAATATACTGTAGTTTGTTCAATTTACCTTTCCTTGGTAAATTGCATAGATAGATGGAGAGAACCATATATAGACAGTAGCTAGTGAAAGTCTACACACCCCTTGCACAGTTTTCACATTTTGCCGCCTTAAAATTGAATCTAAAAAGGGATTACATTTGTATTTTTTTTCTACCTATCTACAAAACCTACTCCACATTTTCAAAGTGAAAGAAAAATGGAACACCCCCCCCCCCCCCCACCCCCCCACTATTTCTTTGTTATTGATGTATTGATTAGGCATGTCTTTACACCTGTCACTAGTGTAGAGAGGAATGGGCAGGAGGCAGTCGCAGGTTTCGAACCACTGAATGTATTTAAGCACTATAGATCAAAGCGGGACGAAATCCAAACGCTGCTGTGCTCAAAATGTATCTTCAGAAAGAAAAAGGCACAGGGCAAAACCCAAAGTGCAAAATATAAAGTACTCTGGAAATAGTAGGAGAGATTCCTCTCAGGAAAACAAGTAACATTTACAATGACAAATGGCAGAGGGAGTATATATACAGTGATGGAGTGGGGATTGGAACCAGGTGTGTGTAATGATGACGAGACAATTTCCGGGGTTGATGAGTGAACGGCGTTTGCCAGCAGTAGATTTGGCAGCAGCTAGAAGGCCGGCAACGCCGAACGCCTGAGTCGGACAGGGCGGGAGCCAAAGCGAAGGCTGGTGTGACAACACCCAAAAGTAAATTTATTTATTTTACCTTTATTTAACAGGGAGTCACCATTGAAAGCTGGGGGGTTTTCACAAGGGAGCCCTGCATATACAATTCATAAGACAAAATCTAATCAAAATCAGATACAAATTTTCAAGAAAAAAAATACATTCCTCAGTAAGAAGATTCCAAATCAATATTTTAAATTGCCCGATCAGCACCATAACATCCACTTTTGTAGTTTGTAGTTCCAGCAATGAGGTGCATTAAAACAAAAAGCGAATTTACTTAGTTCGGTGGAGACCCGGGGAACCGGTTTGGTATCTCATGTTTTTATACTTTAACAACAAAGTTAGGTAAATTGGAACCTTGGTGAAATACTTGGTGAAAGCACCATTACAAATGAGATAAAAAAAAAAAAAAGATCCTACCAACCTTGAAAAACTCTTAAGGCAACGTATATCCATTGTTTTAGGTTGTGTAGATCTGTAGGAAGAAATATAAAATGTAATCCATTTGAGATTGAATTTTAAGGCAACAAAATGTGAAGATGGTGCAAGGGGTGTGTAGACTTTCACTAGTCAATGTATATACCATTTTTTGTAAAGGTTGAGACAGTCCCACTCTTAACATAGTTTGTGTTTACTGAATATGACAGAGGTAGAGAGGGAAGACAGTGCAGTTGGATTTGAGCCCATGCAGTAGCAGTAGCATGCAGTAGCACCCGTTTGGACCGCTATACCACCGTAAACCTCAGGACCCTCACTTGACAACACATTTACAAAAGAGCTTTCAATCCGGGGACTCAACACAAGTGTGTAAAAAAATACTTTACAGGAAAATATAAGGAAATAATATAAACAAAACAAAAGCTACCTCTACCCACACTGTCCCAGATCACTCAATCCCCAAAGACAATGAGCCTGCTATCCATCCATAAACAGGAAATCATCTACCAACCAGACTAAAACAATATATTGACATCCACCAATCCACCGATCAGCCGATCAACTCTTTATCCATGACGGCCCTCAATACCTCTCCATACCTCTCTATTCGCGCATCCATCACTCCCAATGGTCCCCAACCATCCCCACCCATCACTCCATGTCTCTGAGCCACGTCCAAACCCCATCCATATATGCATGCGTGTGCAGATGTGTGCCACCGCGGGATGCTCTGTCTTGTGATTGACGTGTAATCCTCCACAAAGTAAATCAATTAAGCAACCATGTACCCCAGGGAGAGAGTGTCTGAGGAGAGAAGGGAAGGGGGAGGGAGGGAGGGAGAGAGAGAGAAGAGGGAGGGAGGGAGGGAGGGAGGGAGGGAGGGAGGGAGGGAGGGAGGGAGAATGAAAGAAATAAAGAAATAAAGAGTGAGTGAAAGAAAGAGGGAGAGGGAGAGGGAGGGGGGGGCAGTACTGTTCTGGGCTCAGCTGCCTACCTGTCTGCCCCCCATTCGCCCCCCTCCACCCCCTCCACCCCCACCCAAAGCCCCCTAAACAACTACAGTCATAATTCAACCTCAAGAGGAGCTGGTACTGTATCATCACACCCAGGGGCCAAACCTAGGGGCCATATCCAATAACACCACTATGGAATATGACAGAGTTAGAATCCACACTCTTCCTAAGTGCCTCTTTTTTTAATGCTCTTTCTATCTATTTCACTGGTTGCCTTTCCCTCAATCTTTTTCTTTTACCTCTTGTCGCTCCCTCTCTTTAAGCCTACCCCCATTCCTCTCTCCTTCTCCCTCTCCTCTCTCTCTGTCTGTCTCATAGTGAAATAAGAGCAGCAGTAGTATATACTAGATCAGACTGTAATCAGATTAGTCAATTTAAAAGCACAGAGCTGAGTAGATTTGGCCTAATCCAATCCCCTGGGCTCATATTCATGAAGCGTCTCAGAGTAGGAGTGCTGGTCTAGGATCAGTTTTAGATCATCATGAATAAGATTATGGACAGGTATTACCTGATCCTAGATCAGTGCTCCTACTCTGCTTCATGAATACCTGAATATACTTGTTTTTCTGCTAAACTCTATGACTCTACAGTATATTAACACTGGGAGGGGGAATGTGTGTCTCCACCTCCCACACCGTTTATACAGCACCTCCATTGACCTTGGAAGAGGAATATCCACAGTATTATTTTCATTAGAATTAGAATCAGACAATCTTTATTATCCAAAGCTTGGGAAATGTGTTTGGCATAAGCCTCACAACATCATCTTAACGCAGAATGTAATGAAACATCACACACACACGTCGTACATATCATTGTATCTATTGAACCAATTTTTTCCCCCAGGTCGTCGACTAGAGAACATGATTCTCATTTACAGCAATGACCTGGGGAAGAGCTGTTTTATATTATCATAAGTATCATTGCGTATTATTAGTAAGGACGGAGTATTATGACGGGAATGAGGGACAACTACAATTAACTGGATTGACTGACTGGACATGTTCACTTCAATCCGGAGGAGCTGGAATGGAGTACCACATCGGTTTTAACACATTAATCAGTCCACTGCTTCTGTGGTGATGTAATTTATGTTTTGATTGAATCTTTATTGCCGAGGAGAGAAAATGAAATGCTCGTGACCCCTCCCCCCATCACCTCCCTTTAAGCCCTCTAAATGCCCTAAAGCGCCCCCCCCTCCCACCCCAAAGAACCTATCCCACCCCTCGTCTGCCTCCCACCCTGAGCCTTCACCCCATATGTGTATTATGGATGGAGCGGAGAGAAAAAGAGCATGCTTTTAATCGACACCCTTTAAGTTATCTGCGGGATAATTATGGCCAACAGCTGTAGCTGGTGCAACATGTAACAATGGGACTCATTAATATTCTCAATGAGCTGTGAACATGGAAGAGAGAAGACAGCATGAGAGCCTGACCACAGTGTAGCTAACAGGCTATAGGATAATGGCCCATATTGGGTATAGGGCATAAAGACGACAATCAAACAGGAATACACACACATATAAACACACATACACACACATGAATGTGAACACACACACACACACACACACACACACACACACACACACACACACACACACACACACACACACACACACACGCACACACGCACACACACACACGCACACACGCACACACACACACACACACACACACACACACACACGCACACACACACGCACAGACACACGCACAGACACACACACACACACACACATATACTCAATGCACAAAAGCTAGCATGCACACTGACGCACACGCACAGTTACACACACAGACACACACACCCATGCATGCACATGCACCCACACAAACTGGAGCATAGAAGTTTGGCTGTTCCTGAGATAAAATGCTGGAAAGACAAGAAAGAAACCTGGTATTGATGACTTTTAGAGTTCTGTTATTTTTGTAATAGAGAGAGGGGTCACAGCTCCTTTTAACCACCTTCTCTCCCTTTGCCTTGGAGCTACAGCAGATCCCGCTGTGCCATGAAATATCTGCATCCCATTTCGGTAGTAATTCAAGAATTAATTATGAATGAATTAACATCAAGCATCATTTTGACTTAGGAGTACTTCTGAGTCGTTGTGTGTGCGAGAGGGAGAGATTGAGAAAGAATGAGAGAGAGAGAGAGAGAGAGAGAGAGAGGATATCTTCAGGATATGAATTAGAAAATGTGTATAGAGTTTGTTTCTCCCGGCACAAGCCGTTAAATATTTAATGAAGGGGGGGATAAATGCTGAAAGAATGCCACAGCCTCCCAATCCCAGCCTCGCCGCAATTAGGAGGCTATTATCTGCTCACAACCTCCAGACTAGGAACAAACTCAGCCTCAAAAGGTGCAATAAACAGGGTTATGATGAGATGGGACACAGAATTGATGGGTAGAATACACATCATTACAATTTTAATGAAATTACATATTTCGCTAGCCCCATATTTTAAGGTCATTTCCTCTCATCAGAGACCTCCCAGCTTCCTACTATTGGGCTCCAGTCATTTGATTTGACATATTATGCCTGGGTACCTTGGCAATAAGGACACAACATTGCAGCATATTGGAAGGCTCATTTGCTTTTCATTGGGAGCATTGTGTCCAAAAAAATTGCCTCATGGGAGTAACACGTGTATGGGGAGTGTGTGCGTAGCGGCCCCAGCAGCAGGTGGCCCATTGCTGCCTAATGAACACGGCAATCTGTTACTATCGCAGAGGCGCTTTTCACCAGACAATTAGGCGACTAAGCGTGTCATTATTCTGGGCCAACAAGAAGAGGCTCTCCTCTAATTTCATCTTTTCATTCCTGTTTACTCACCCACACTCCCCTCATTAATGAGAGATTTCCCAGTCTATGCTAATTGGTTTCAATAACATTCATTTTAGTTGAAAGCGAACGATTCTGTTAATTGAGGAGCGGAGGGGGGAGAAGAGAAAAAAAGGCTTCTTTTCATTTTCAAGTGCGTCCGCGAAACGACGCTTTTGAAAAAGCGCTCAACAGGTTCGCTGCTAATGAAATTAAGTGACGCCGGCCGTGGCAAAAAGGAAAGCCCCAAATTAAAAGCAATTTATTTTCATTGAGGCATGTGGCACTGTTCGGGCACAATTAATGCTCGGTGCACAGACAGGGTAGGAGGGAAGGAGGAAAGAAAAGGAAAGGCCCACCGGTGATTTGGTTGGTGTACCGCGGAAGAGTCACGCTCACATCTCTCTGTCATAGCAGTTGTTGCTGTCAGTCAGATGCGGTCAGTCGGCTGCCTAACCAGACGTTCCTTTGTCGTTTAGTGACGGCAGAATGAGTCCGCAAACGGCCTGTCTCAACAGTGGTCAATGACGCGTGAGAAGTGAGTAGGCTCAGGGTGCTTAAACTCATCTTTCCATCCATCGACTGGCTGTGACGGCAACTGGGGACCCTTGTTGAACACAGGCAAACTGTGTCCCAAATGGCACCTTATTCATTATATAGTGCACTACTCCAGACCAGAGCACATAGGGGTCTGGTCAAAAGAAGTGCACTGCTTTGGGAATAGAGTGTCATTTGGGACACAGATCTTCCTGCAGTAGAAAACTCAGGTGGATAATAATGATTTAACCTATATGTCACATCAACATCCCCCATTGTCACTTGAGAAGAGAGCGCTTTAGCACAATGATCTATCGTCCTTACCTCATAGTCACCTGCCCATCAGCTGAGCTAGGCTATATTTACTTTCCTGTGTTTTTTTAACCAATGATAGGCCACTCTGCCACCCTTATGGAAAGTCTGACTCAAAGACCAGTGATTGTGCAGCTAGCAGAAGATCAGTCGAGTTAATTTTCATAGCATTTGCATTATGTCAGGACATGAGCTACATTTAGGTATGCTGGTGTCGTAATTAAAACCAACCACACTTTTCAGAAACACACGCTTGCATCATAATTGAGTCAGTGAGTGCTTGCATGAAGCAGTGGAGGAAAGATTCCTGTTTTTGGATGTGTTCAGAGATGTTTGGTAATTAAGTGTGAACCAATCTCCATAAGCCAATCACAGTTTCTAAAAAAAGCTAGCATCACTCGTCCTACGAGGCCAGGAGTATTTGACCAGACCAGGAAAAACTCTAGGCCCCAATGATAAGCTATTACTGGGGCATGTAGTTCTTCATGGTCAGGTCAGGTGGTCAGGAAAAACTCCTGGCCCTTTCTACATTGTCACCCATGATCAAGGGGTTATCCAAGTTGTGACCTGGAGACGTTGGGGGTCATTCGTGTGTGAGCTGTACGTGATCTGTCCAAGAACCTTGTCCATCTA
This sequence comes from Salvelinus namaycush, assembly GCF_016432855.1. Taxonomy (NCBI): domain Eukaryota; kingdom Metazoa; phylum Chordata; class Actinopteri; order Salmoniformes; family Salmonidae; genus Salvelinus; species Salvelinus namaycush. The sequence continues at coordinate 2,734,961 of NC_052340.1, read as the reverse complement.
AGAAAAATATCTATCCATAGTAGTTCCAGACAAGGACATCAGCAACACCTAGATGATGATTAACACGATGATAGTGGTGGCGAGGATAATCATGCTGTATGGTGTCCATATTAGGACAGCCTCACAGATGTGTGATATAAGTCATGTTCACTGTCCTTGAGCTACCAAAGTTCAGACTGCCGCCTTTCTGTCAACTGAGATATCCCCCCCTCTCTCTCTCTCTCTCTCTCCCCCCTCTCTCTCCACACTGCTATCGAGCCAAGAGAGCACGAGTTATCCAACCATCTGTATTTGAGATATTTATACGGCTAAAGGAAGAAGGGGGGGCTTGTGAGAATGAAAGAACATCAGGCACATTTGAGAATGCACAATCGTTAGCGCGTACAAGCCAATTAACGTTTATCTCTCCTTGTGAAGTAGTGTGCCCGCTAATTCATGCACGGGGAAATGTATTCCGGAGCGCCGGGATATAAGAGCACCTGAGGTTGCCAAGGTTACCAAATTGAATCCTTCCTCAGACATCCCCGATCTGCATAATTCCGTCATATCGTTCAGTGCATTTCAAAGTGAGCTTGATGAATGGCACTATCAGGAGATAATATTTCTGCTTGGATGTAATAAATCTTATGGAAAGTGTTCAGAATTTCATACGCCAGTGTGGCACAAAAAAACCCACCACCGGTATTCCCCTCCTCTCTCTATCTAGCACTGTGACTAGATTATGACAACAGGAAGTGGCTGCTCTCCCCTTCTTCTTCTCCAGTAAGAACATTTGAGTCATTTCCTGTCACAAAGATGGCTCCCATAGCAGCTTTCGCCAGTAGCATGGCTCACCATCGAAAACGACACATTTTTCAATAAACGTGTATACTGTAACCGCTGCAATAGAGTGAGATCGACACTTGTGGACGGTGGTAGTGTTTTGTTAACACATACACACGCACACGCACACAGTATAAGTAAGCATGTGATCTGTGTTTGTCGAAGGCAAAGCCCTGGAGTACATGGGTGTGTGTGTGTGTGTGCGTGTGTGCGTGCGTGCGTGCGTGCGTGTGTGTGAGTTGAGGCTGAGGGGTCTACCGAGACCTGCCTGGCCCAGATACCTACCTGTCTTATTGATCACCCTCTCATCCACCCATCCAGCCCAGCCCTGCGCTAGCTACCGAGCCTCAACACAGACAGCCTGGAGTGTCGTGTTATTTAGCAAATCCCTATTAATAAAACAGCTCTGGGGTCACGCCCCTACGACTTCTGCGACCCCTGTGACACAGACTGCTCTACAGGGCTTTGGTTGGTTGACCTCAGTGCCTCAGTGTGTCTGAACCTCCTGTGTGGCTGTTCACTTATTCATAGCCCCGGTCATGTTTTGTTTGCTCTTAGCCGGCGCATGTGTTTACCAATGCTTTAAGAGTCATGAAGTGGTAATTGAGACAGGGGCCTGTGAGGTTGCTGTTAAGAGACTGGGACGGTGGTGATGAGGGGAGAGGGAAATAAAGAGAAATGTTTACTGGGTGGTTGTTTTTCTAAACAGCTATCATGTCATTTTTCTCTAACCTGTGTTGTGGTTTTTAATTAAAGGATAAGTGTGTGAGTTGATTCTTCATTCGGTGTGTGTGTGTGTGTGTGTGTGTGTGTGTGTGTGTGTGTGTGTGTGTGTGTGTGTGTGTGTGTGTGTGTGTGTGTGTGTGTGTGTGTGTGTGTGTGTGTGCGGCTTTGACACTAATCTTTCAACAACAACAAAAAAAGTAAAAAAGTGTGTATTTTTGCCAGGGAGGGGGTTGACTAATTACATTTGTTTACTAATGATGTTTTTCCCCCCCATTATTAATGTTTTTAATAAGCTCAGAGTCAGGTGTAGTTGACTGTAATAAATGGCTGATTTCAACAGATCGTTATTGCGTCTCCGTGGCTCCCTAATAAAGGGGATAATTACTCTATTTTTGCTTGCAGAAACAAAAATAACTGTTAACTAATAACTGACTTTATGACAGGCTGTGATAGCCACATGGCTAATGGCTTTGTCAATTCTACCTTTATATCCATCAGGCTACAGAAGCTGTCTGTCAAAAGTTCCCATAGTTAAAAAGGCAGTGTGATACAAGGTAGAGTATGTTCACACACAAATGCGCACACAAGGACAAACACACAGCACACACGCACGTATGATCATACGTGCATGCACGCACAGGCATTTACATGCACGCACACACACACACACACACACACACACACACACACACACACACACACACACACATAGGCAGTAGGCAGTTTATGCGACACACTACCTCCAAGTTCGCTTCAGGTTTGATGTGTGCTCGCGGCTGAAGTTCAGGCCCTCATTTTGTAATCATTATGTATATATTCCAGCGACGGGCCTTCCTAATTTGGGCACGGCTCCCTTTCTTTGTGTTTGAGATAAAGGGAAGCTTCCGATCTTTTCTCGGTGAGAGATAGTGAGGCCCTCCAAGTGAGACAGGAAATTACAGAGTAAGTGCCTTTCTGGGTGATAGTGAAATTAAGGGAGGACTGTATCGTGGCTCTAATTAAATGCCAGGTTGCAGCGCTGCGTTATCAGGAATCTCACCGGCTAATCCGCTGACAGGGGCCTGGGTGCGCACGCACGCACGCACGCACGCACGCACGCACGCACGCACGCACGCACGCACGCACGCACGCACGCACGCACACACACACACACACACACACACACACACACACACACACACACACACACACACGCACACACACGCACACACACGCACACACGCACACACGCACACACGCACACACGCACACACGCACACACGCACACATGCACACATGCACACACAAACATCTTCTCTCTCTCTCTGACTCTATATCATCACTCTTCTGTCTGTGGACTTTTTTTCACTCTCTCTTTATCTATGTCCTCTGTATTTCTCTCTTGTTATTTCTTCTCTATTCCTCTCCCTCTCTCTATCTTTCTCTTTCTTTCCCTCTCCAGTGGTGTAAAGTAACCAAGTCAAAATAATTTGAAGTACTATTTCAGTAGTATCTATTCTATTTTTTACAACTTCTATTTTACTCTACTACATTCCTAAATAAAATAATGTACTTTTTAATCCCATACATTTTCCCTGTCACCCAAAAGTACTCGTTACATTTTGAATGCTTAGCAGCACAGGAAAATGGTCCAATTCGCACACTTATTAAGAGAACATCCCTGGTCATCCCTACTGCCTCTGATCTGGCAAAATCACGAAACGCAAATGCATAATTTGTAAGGGATGTCTGAGTGTTAGATTGTGCCCCTGAATATCCGTAAAATAACAATAATAATAATAATAAGGAAATCATGCTGTCTGGTTTGGTTAATATAATGATTTATTGCATTTACTTTTTCCTTTTGATACTTAAGTAGGCTATATTTATAACAATGACATTTACTTTTGATACTTAAGTATATTTCAAACCAAATACTTCTAGACTTTTACTCAAGTGGTATTTTACTGGGTTACTTTAACTTTTACTTGAGTCATTTTCTATTCAAGTATCTTTACTTTTACTCAAGTATGACAATTGGGTACTTTTTCCACCACTGCCCCCCCATCCCCAACAGACACAGTCCCATGCAGTCCTTTGGCTCTTAAAGTCAGACATGATGCAAAGGTTAAATCAATGTCATGACCTTTGACCGCAGGCTTTTGCCATTATTCTTCTATGGTGACATCACCAGTTACTTAAACACAACAGCACCTAGCTCCATTTCCTCTTAATATGTACCAAAAACAAACATGGAGAATGAGAGAGAAAAATGTTTAGTCTTTTTTTTTTAATCATTTTTTTTTTTGATTGAATATCCAAAACATACAATATACTTGTAGTGAAGCCGCTCAACAACCACACCACACCAGTCATCCAACAGACTCCCATTCAGAGCGACACACAGAAGCATCCAGGGTCAATGCCCTGCTCAAGAGCACGTTGACAGATCTCCCACCAGGCCAAATAAACGTGAACCCGATCCCTCCAAGACAAACGAACAACAGTCATATTGTAGCTAATTGCCTATAGTTTCCTACGGGAAAATGAAAGGAAAGAGGAAATGAAGGGATGAGAGAAAGGCGAAGTCAGACCTGTGCTTTTAATCACGCCATAGCGCGGCGCTTAATTTATTATTGTTTTGTGACAGCCGTTCTCTCCGCATACAAATGCCTCGCTGTCTTTAATGACGGCACGTCGCAGCAATCTCCCAATCATATCATCAGGCACATTATGAAGTTAATTTAAAATGATTGACAGTCTTTTATATGCATGTCACTAATCTTCTGTAATTTTCCATTTTCTTATTTGATGGAAAATAGAGGAAAAGGAATTGAGTGGCAGGATCTGGTTAGCAACAGGGTGGGAAGACACAAAGTTGAAATGAAGAAGGATGCACAGCTGGATGCAAATAATATACACTATACTGTATATAATATCCAGATTTATTTGGAGTGAATATTCATAGACACTTAATTCTATGCTAAATAGACTCTTAATAAGACTCTAGTGTTATGGACAGTTTTACCTCTAGAAGTGACTTCCATTCAAATATCAAGTATTATTATAGTGTATATTATAGTCAGTCTTGACTCTATAACTGAACATTTACCCCAAAATGATACACGCTCTCCTCCTCCAGTCTTCCATCAACTAGCAGTCTTCCGTGCAGAGATATCCCAGAGTAGATTGAGTTGTCTGGCTGAATGAAGGATAGGGCCTGAGCTCCACTCGTCCCCCATGGGACAGGGATGCAGAGGGGGAGGGATGATCACTGAGAGAGTTTCCAGCTGTCACCCTGCTGGTCTCTGTCAGAAGTGTGTGTGTGAGAGAGAGAGAGAGAGCGAGAGCGAGAGAGAGAGAGCGAGAGAGCGAGAGAGCGAGAGAGCGAGAGCGAGAGCGAGAGCGAGAGAGAGAGCGAGAATGTGTGTCCGTGCACATGTGTGTGATTGTGTGTGTGAGCGCACGTGCGCTCATGTGCGTATGTGTGTGGGTGTGTGTCTGTGTGCGAGAACGTGTGTGAATTCGTGTGTGTTTATAGGCAGTGTTGATTACTTAATGATGGAACATGGGGTTCCCCTAATAGTGTCTTTGGTGCCCCCAGTGATGTGTAGGTTAGGCTGGTTGGATAGGGAATAGTAATGAAGAGAGACAAAGCTGTTAAAGAGAGTCTATAGAAGACCTGCAGATGGAGAGTTGCTGTAAAATAGAATATGTTCTCTGTCAAACTTACCTGGTAAAATAAGGGTAACATTTCTTATATAAAAATGCTGCTTGCATGTCTGGACCTCTTGTTTTACTACCGAAATCCATTCCGTTTCATGTTACCATTTTGGTAATTTAGCAGATGCTCTTATCCAGAGTTTACAATCAGTGCATTCAACGAAGGAAGGTAAGACAACCACAGTCACTGCAAGTAAAAGCTTTCCTCAATGAAGCGGCTATCAGCTAAATCAGTGCTAGTGAGAAAAGACAAGTGCAATTGTAACAGGATTGATGACGCTGATGGCCTTTTTGCAGTCACATACAGTAGTGGAACATAATTGGTGCATACACTACCGTTCAAACGTTTGGGGTCACTTAGAAATGTTCTTGTTTTTGAAAGAAAAGCTATTTTTTTGTGCATTAAAATAACATCAAATTGATCAGAAATACAGTGTAGGTGTTAATGTTGTAAATGACTATTGTAGCTGGAAACGGCAGATTTTTTAATGGAATATCGACATAGGCGTACAGAGGCCCATTATCAGCAACCATCACTCCGGTGTTCCAATGGCACGTTGTGTTAGCTAATCCTAGTTTATAATTTTAAAAGGCTAATTGATCATTAGAAAAGCCTTTTGCAATTATGTTAGCACAGCTGAAAACTGTTGTTATGATTAAAAAAGCAATACAACTGGCCTTCTTTAGACTAGATGAGTATCTGGAGCATCAGCATTTGTGGGTTCGATTACAGGCTCAAAATGGCCAGAAACAAAGTCCTACTTCTGAAACTCGTCAGTCTATTCTTGCTCTGAGAAATGAAGGCTATTCCGTGCGAGAAATTGCCAAGAAAGTGAATATCTTGGGACCAACACTGCATGTGTTTCTTTTAATTCCATTAATTTACTTTTAGATTGGCGTGTATTGTTGCGAATTGTTAGATACTACTGCACTGTTGGTGCTACACAAGCATTTCGCAACACCCGCATTAACATCTGCTAAATACTTGTATGTGACCAATACAATTTGATTTGACATAATTCTGTTCAGTGTACTTGACGTCGTGCAGTCTAGTGACTAGAGCTATAGCATGATATCTGAGAAATACTGTATAACCTATGCTTGTCTACCATTTCTTTCTGGTTGGGGAGATCATGTCCTGTGTGTGTGTGTGTGTGTGTGTGTGTGTGTGTGTGTGTGTGTGTGTGTGTGTGTGTGTGTGTGTGTGTGTGTGTGTGTGTGTGTGTGTGTGTGTGTGTGTGTGTGTGCATGTGCATGTGCATGCCTGTGTGTGTGTGGAGGGGGCAGTGCAGTGGATTGAGTGTAGTGTATGGGGAGGGGGTGTGTAGGAGGAGAAAGGGGGCAGGGTGGAGAGGAGGGAGGAGATTTATACCTCTCTCTGTTTAATTTACCGTTCTAAATCAACCGGTGATGTCATGTGAAAGTGATCTAAAAATAAATGGCATTCTGATTGCATTCTGGGTAAAGATGGCAGGGCTGTGATATTCCACAGGTATTATGGCCGCTGGTTTATTTTACGTGAGCATATAAAACATGTAATTGTACGGATGAGTTAACTAGAATTAATCTAGTGAAAAAGTCGCAGAGGTGGGAGGCCCATAATGACCTGTTCTATCGACCTAATTTTGGAGGAATATTTCAAAAAACAAGCCAAATGCACATTTCTCTTCAACATGTGATTATGTTTGACACGCCTACAAAGATTTTATCACATTGCACAGTTGGAGTGTGGAAAGTAGCCTGTATGCTTTTCCTGATTTATTGTACCATTGTAACGGCCGTCTGAAGAAGAAGGTGACCAAAACGCAGCGTGGTAAGTGTCCATGTTAAAATTTATTTAACTCAGAACACTAAGACAAAATAACAAAAATAGACCAACACGAAACAGTTCTGTCTGGTGCAGACACAAAGACAGAAAACAACTACCCACAACAAACAGGTGGAAAAAGGCTACCTAAGTATGGTTCTCAATCAGAGACAACGATAGACAGCTGCCTCTGATTGAGAACCACACCCGGCCAAACACACAGAAAAAGAAAACATAGAACACCAGACATAGAATCCCCACCCCAACTCACGCCCTGACCAAACCAAAATAGAGACATAAAAAGGATCTCTAAGGTCAGGGCGTGACAACCATCTTTCTTATAAAATAACATCTTGGATGAGATAGAAAATGTATAGGTTAAGCAAAGGATCTCAAATCTCCTTGTCCAATGTGTTAAACTCCTGGACTGGATAGAATGGTAGTGAATGCTTAGTACCCCTACTCTATTTATCCAAATTGAACGTATGGAGATATAAAACAGACTGTTAAGCGCATAATCTTGGGTAGGAGTTGGGATAACTAATACATGCCAATCAACACCAAGCCGTGCATTTTCTCCTTCTCGGTATGACATTCCCATCAATTAAATGTAATACCTACATGTTTGGAAAATGTTTGATCGGTGAAACGTATATATTTCATTTCGCTGGCATATTCAGATGTCACACATACCTCCATTTCCCTGACAGACAGAACATTTTAGAGAGAGAGAGTAAAAAACAACAGTTCAGGATAAATGCATTTTCATTATTACAGAATCTCTCCACTTCTCCCTTGGCAGCGAAAGCGTCCTCTGTTTTAACATCTCATATCAGGCCCATTGGCTATTCTACTGTGTTGAATGCTGGCCAAGGCAAGAAAGTCATGTAAATGTTACAGGAAATTAAATCTCAGCAATTCAAATGTCGCCCTTAAGTTTAATACAATGAAAATGTCCCCTCATGAATTAAGGAGTCAAACCGAATTTCTTCTCCAAACTTTAAACTGTGGAAATAAACAGTCTTGACAGGGCAGGCTCTCCGATTTGAACACGTGGTAGCTTATAGGCCAGTTCACAACAGAGATATCTAAAGAATAGCAATATAGACTAAATGGATTCCAATGAATGGCGCATATGACCTGGTTATCATTTCAGGATGTCGCCATCTCACTTCAAATGAAGGGTTTTGGCAACCAAAGGGACAAAACACTGAGCTCATGCCCAATGATATTTATATATAAGGAATACGTTTCTTCATTTGAATAGGTTCCAATGAATGGCACACATGGCCACAATATACCATTCCAGGATGTCATCATCTTGCTTAAAATCACCAGTTTTTGCACCAAACGTGAAACAGTAAGCCTAAACTGCTCATGCCTCGTGATATAAAAGATAGGCCTCATGCCCATCAATAATTTTATACATTTTTTTATCTGGGATAAAACATTCAACATATACTGTAGTTCATTTAAGACCGTATAAATTCCAAGATATCACATTTGGCCACCAGTACCCCCTCAAAAACACGAAGGTGCATGATGACTCTGTACTCAGGGTTGGGGGGTAACGGATTACATGTAATCCATTACATGTAAGGGATTACCCCCCCCCAAAAAACGGTAACTGTAATCCCTTTTGTTACAAGCAAAAATATTGTAATCAGATTACCGATACTTTCGAAAAACTAGATGATTACTTCAAGGATTACTTTTAAATTCAGAAAGGATGTTTGCATAAAAAAATCTTTGACACTTCTGTTTTCTCAATGGCATTCAAATCAGCATTGAAAAAAGGCTATGACGACACACCAAATGTGTTTGATGGATCATGGGAAAAGAGCAGGAACAGGCTTTTGTAGGCTACAGTCCAAGCTATGTCTTCCAATGGTGCGACTGCTCTCTGCATCCAAAGGTGATCCAACTTGAATAAACAATTGGAGGTAAGGATGACAGCAGTGGTGTGGTCTACGGCAATACGGATATCACTTATTATTGATATCTACATAGCACATTGATGTGAATCACACTGCTGCTCTTTTCTTTAGCTATTTGCGCCTTATGGATTGTGGTTGTTGTGGATGGCTGCTCAGAAATCTAAATGTATATTTGAACCCAATAATGGTTGAATTCAATAGCTGCCTATCAATCATTGTTTTTGAAACTAGTGGACAGCCAGTGACAAATGAGCTCTTGCAACAGATGCATAGTGCATATCCCAGGCTACGGAATAAAAGTGGGGCTTTTATTCCAATTCCAATTCATGCTGATTAAAAAAATACATCCCAAGGCCTAATGGACACATGCTTAAACTCGCACACTTTTGATAGACTTCAAGGGGCAATCTGTAGTTGCTACATCCATTTTTGGACTTATAAATGATATATATTAATATAAAGATATAATTGAATCGTATTATTATATGTAGTAGAAAGCGATGGTTTAGAAGAAGCCTACATAACAACACATAAAGTAAAATTTAACATCCATGTATGACCAGCTACAGCATGTAAACTTTAACATTGATTTATCCTGCAATAGATGTTGTTCAATTGGTAACATACATTTTTGTCTTTTTCTAATGCCTCTTAAGCGGAAAGTAATATAAAAGTTACTGAACGTTCCGAGTTTACCTTACTGAGTTTGGGTAATCCAAAAGTTACGTTACTGATTACAGTTTTTGGACCGGTAACTAGTAACTGTAAGGGATTACATTTAGAAATGTTTTTCTTGGCCCTGTGCAGTTGTAAGTCAAACAAATACATGTGAGTACACCAAAAGTTTTGTTTGAACTTATTTGAGAAGAAATAGTGAACCGTAGAAGGGTGCAAAAATATTTGACAGCAACTGTACAGACTAGAGAATAAGCTTTAATGTGTGCCCTAATACGGAGCGATCAAATCCTTAAACAGTCATAAGGTCCAGTGTTACCGTAACATTGCCTGATACATTAATCCTTTGGTGATTATTCATATTTTTGTCCAGGGACTGAATACGTACACACGCACAACCGCATATTCGCTACATCTCGCAGCTCATGAACCCAAAATCTATTTACTTCTAAATCACATTTTTGATGGCGGTGTTATTCTAAAATTACGTGTAGCGTGTGATTTATGTCAGGCGCGAAAGGGGGCAAAAAACGGCAGGTGAGATGAAATCCTCCAGATTGCTACAGATGTAAAATCTTAATTTGAGACAGTTTGCTACAGCTGGAAAATAATCCTGCAACAACAGGATATGTGTATTATTAGGTGGAAAATTTTCAGCAACAAAAGAGTGGTCAAATTAAGATACTACATCTGTAGTTGTGTCAGTCGCTCTCTCTCCCAATCCCCTCCTCCTAAGTGTGTGTGTGTGCATGCGGTTGTGCGTGTGTACGTGCATGCGTACACGTCTATGTGTTGTATATTAAAGGGACGTCTCTACACACTAGAGGAATGGGCCAGCCGTAATTAAAGTGTGACGGGGTAAATGCATCAGAAAACGCCTGACAGTGTGTTCCATGTGTAGATTATTTTAATTTGCGGCCCCGCACTCAGGTGAACGATTCGTTTGGCCTTGACCCGCTGCTGACTGCAGGGATTAATGCCGGGTAATGACTGCTGAGGCTATCATTGCGGCAGGCATCATTAATTATCCTTATTGATTGTTGCTCTCAGAGATAAAGCGTTCTGCTGACTGGAAAATACCCTCCACCAGCAAGGTCAAGGAAGAAAACACACGTACCCACACGCACACACACACACACACACACACAAACTATTTCCTGTTGACCTCGTGTCCCCTCTTTCCCTCTTCTCTACATGGGGACTGGACGCCACAATGTGATACCCTAGCTGGTCCCTGTAAAGTGTACTTGTCTCATCACTGTAGGTAATCACAAGCACACACCGCCAGATTATGTGTCCACCTCCACTGGACACACAGACACACACACACACCTATTACATTTCCCTCTCCCCTCTGCCATAATGGATCTGTAGAGGATGGGTCAGGAAGTGAGGGTTTTAAATATACTGTACACAACTGTACATCACTCCTCTGTGTGGGTGTGTGTGTGTGAGTATGAGAGAGAGAGAGAGAGATCGAGAGTGTGTGTGGGTGTGCATGTGTGTGCCCTCTCTCCTCCCCATGAAGGAGAGAGGGCAGAAAGACACTCTGTGTCTATGTGGTTATGTGTACTGTGTGTGAGAGAGGCTGTCTGTGTAGTGTGCATGTTTACCACAGAAGAGGCTAATTGGAGTGCTTGCTGTATGTCCTCCTTCATTACCGCTTGGTGCTAACTTCATGGTTGCCCTGCTGCAGGAAGCAACGTCTCAAATGGCACCCTATTACCCATATTGTGCACTAGACAAGGGTAGTGTATATGTGTACAGTTGAAGTCGGAAATTACATACACCTTAGCCAAATACATTTAATCTCAGTTTTTCACAATTCCTGACATTTAATCCCCGTAAAAATTCTCTGTCTTAGGTCAGTTAGGATCACCACTTTATTTTAAGAATGTGAAATGTCAGAATAATAGAATAATTTTTATTTTATTTCAGCTTCTATTTCTTTCATCACATTCCCAGTGGGTCAGAAGTTTACATACACTCAATTAGCATTTGGTAGCATTGCCTTTAAATTGTTTAACTTGGGTCAAACGTTAAGTTGGGTGAATTTTGGCCCATTCCTCCTGACAGAGCTGGTGTAACTGAGTCAGGTTTGTAGGCCTCCTTGCTCAAACACGCTTTTTCAGTTCTGCCCACAAATGTTCTATGGGATTGAGGTCAGGGCTTTGTGATGGCCACTCCAATACCTTGACTTTGTTGTCCGTAAGCCATTTTCCCACAACTTTGGAAGTATGCTTGGGGTCATTGTCCATTTGGAAGACCCATTTACAACCAAACTTTAACTTCCTGACTGATGTCTTGAGATATTGCTTCAATATATCCACATAATTTTCCATCCTCATGATGCCATCTATTTTGTGAAGTGCACCAGTCCCTCCTGCAGCAAAGCACCCCCACAACATGATGCTGCTATCCCCGTGCCTCACGGTTGGGATGGTGTTCTTCGGCTTGCAAGCCTCCCCCTTTTTCCTCCAAACATAACGATGGTCATTATAGCCAAACATTTCTATTTTTGTTTCATCAGACCTGAGGACATTTCTCCAAAAAGTACGATTTTTGTCCCCATGTGCAGTTGCAAAAAGTAGTCTGGCTTTTTTATGTTGGTTTGGAGCAGTGGCTTCTTCCTTGTTGAGCGGCCTTTCAGGTTATGTCGATATATAGGACTCTTTTAACTGTGGATATAGATACTTTTGTACCTGTTTCCTCCAGCATCTTCACAAGGTCCTTTGCTGTTGTTCTGGGATTGATTTGGACTTTTCGCACCAATGTACGTTCATCTCTAGGAGACAGAACGCGTCTCCTTCCTGAGCGGTATGACGGCTGCGTGGTCCCATGGTGTTTATACTTGCGTACTGTTGTTTGTACAGATGAACGTAGTACCTTCAGGCGTTTGGAAATGTCTCCCAAGGATGAACCAGACTTGTGGAGGCAATTTCTTTTTGATTTTCCCATGATGTCAAGCAAAGAGGCACTGAGTTTGAATGTAGGCCTTGAAATACATCCACAGGTACACCTCCAATTGACTCAAATTATGTAAATTTGCCTATCAGAAGTGCTTGAAATGGAGTGGAGTGTTTTTTTTACCCCTTTATTCTCCCCAATTTCGTGGTATCCAATTGGTAGTAGTTACAGTCTTGTCTCATCGCTGCAACTCCCGTACGGACTCGGGAGAGGCAAAGGTATGCGTCCTCCGAAACACAACCCAACCAAGCCGCACTGCTTCTTGACACAATGCACATCCAACCCAGAAGCCAGCCGCACCAATGTGTCAGAGGAAACACTGTACACCTGGCGACCGTGTCAGCGTGCACTGCGCCCAGCCCACCACAGGAGTCGCTAGTGCGCAATGAGACAAGGATATCCCTGCCGGACAAACCCTCCCTAACCCAGACGACGCTGGGCCAATTGTTCGCCGCCCCATGGGCCTCCCGGTCGCGGCCGGCTGTGACAGAGCCTGTGCTCGAACCCAGAATCTCTAGAATCTCTAGTGGCACAGGTAGCACTGTGCCACCCGGGTGGTGAAAAATACATAGTTTTAATGACTCCAACCTAAGTGTATGTAAACTTCCGACTTCAACTGTAGTTTATGTGGTGGTCAAACGTGGTGCACTGTATAGGGAATAGAGAATATTGGGGAGTAGTGAACTACATGTAGTTTAACTAGTAATTTAATTACATTAGTAGCTTGGTGGTATTTGAGCTAAATTCAAATCTAGGTATTGTTTTCAGTAGTTAACTACTGGAACTACGTTAAACACAATTTATTTTTGCAAAAATTAAATATGGGTGATGTAGGCAATCATTTCCTTTCTTTTTTGGCATCAGACCTTAATTCTCACTTTAAAACATAGTTTTTGTGTTTAATAGGCTAAATGACATATTCTGTTGTTTATTTTATTGATTTATTTCACCTTTATTTAACCAGGTAGGCAAGTTGAGAACAAGTTCTCATTTACAATTGCGACCTGGCCAAGATAAAGCAAAGCAGTTTGACACATACAACAACACAGAGTTACACACGGACTAAAACAAACATACAGTCAATAATACAGTAGAAAAATAAGTCTATATACAATGTGAGCAAATGAGGTGAGATAAACATAATAAGGGAGGTTGTTGTGACCCCAAAGTGATCTGTTCTTGCAGTTTGTGGTCTATTTCAGATTAACATACGTATGATAATTATTCACAAAGTACTGTAGTTTGGATGTAGTGAACTACTTATTCAAAGTAACTTTAGTTAAATAAATTATAGGGTAGCTTTAGTGTAGCTTAACTTCTTCCAATGTGAAGCAATTGGTAGCTTGGCAAACTACATGTTCAGAGTAGCTTCCCCAACACTGCAATAGGGTGCCATTTAGGGTGCGGTCCTGGAGTGTTGGGTCAGGGAGGAAGTTGTCTGGAGCCTCATCCCTCATATTCCATTGCCCTCTCACCTGTCTCCCTGGCACCCAACTGCTCACACAAGACACCATGCAGGACCTTCCCAAACACACACAGTCTGGCCCCTATTTCCTATATAGTGCACTACTTTTGACCAGGGCCCGTACAGTTTTGGTCAAAAGTAGTGCACTGAATAGGGAAAAGGTTGCCATTTGGGATGCACCCACAGTCACAGTCACCACTATAACCAGGGCTATTACAGGGCCAACATGGAGACACCACAGGGCCCCCAGAGGGCCACGAGAGAGAGGGTCGCTATGGTCTTGCGGCTATCCACGTAGTAATGTTATTTATAGTGTGTGTGTGTGTGTGTGTGCGCGTGCTTGCGTTTGTGTATGCGCGCGTCTATGTCAACGTGTCTTTGTGGTTTTATGGGTGCACCTCGCAGTCTTCTATCACCAAGAAAACACAGTGTGTATTTTCAGAACCTCAGTGGCTCTCCTCGCAGTCAGAGCATTTCAAGACGTGAAATGAGTGTGACACAAATGTATTCGCTTTTCAAATGGCCGTTTGAGGGGATCCAGCAGCACTCCAGTCACTTGGCGCACCGCTCCTCTCATCCCGGGGCTAGTGATTGGCATGTCTTCATATGTGGATTGTGTTTCCCCTCCGACTTGCTCCTTACAACTGTCTCTTGTCAAACACTGGAAATAAATATAAATATACTGCGAGAGAGAGAGAGAAGGAGAGAGGGAGGGAGGGAGGGAGCGAGAGAGGGAGAAAGATAGCGAACGAGGGTGAGGGAGGGAGAGAGCTATAAGGTCTTTTCAAGAGGAAGACACTTTGATAGCTAGAGGAAGAACACACATTCACTTATCCATCCAGGCCTCAGTCTCACCAAAGCAAGACAGACAGCCATGTTTTTTTTACATCTCTGGTGTCACGTGGAGGATGAGGGCCCATAGTGCTTGAGTCAAAAGTAGAGCACTACATAGGGAATAGAGTGCCATTTGGGACTCAGCCTTCGAGTCTGTTGATCTGGGCTGACCCTTTGTCTGTGGTGTTTCATGGCGGAGGAACAGAACAGTGAGAAAGTGAAAGACAGAGAGATGGGGGAGGAGGAGGGAGAGATGAAGGGATCGTTTTTTTTCTTCTTTCCTACCATTGTGTCTGAAGTGTATCAGAAGGAGCCTCCCAAGGTCTGGAAATTCATTACTGAACAGGAGCTTTGAAACAGGCATGCTATGAGCAGGGTGTGTGTGTGTTTGTTTGTTTGAGGTGTGATATATAGAGAGAGAACGTGTGTGTGTGTGTGTGTGTGTACGCGCGTGTTCGTGCGTGGGTGTGTGTGTGTGTGTGAAAGGCTGTGAGTGAAAGACTGTATTGTATTCAGAGTGGAATTGTTAAGCAGTTGCCCCAGGCCACAAGAAAGACAGCTATAGCCAGGTACGGGCAGCCATTACTGCAGGGCTACAGACTCTCCAGAGGACATATAACACACAAGGATATAGGTGGTGTGTGTGTGTGTGTGTATGAGAGAGAGAGAGAGAGAGAGAGAGAGAGAGAGAAGAGAGATAAGAGAGAGAGATGTGCAACGACCCATCTTTCTCTGTGTGATTTATACATTCTTCAGATCTGCAGTATTTGTATACAAATTCAAATCGTATTAAGAATCAAACTTTGGCGCTTAATCAAACCAGAGGGTGGCCGTGGGATAAGTTTCTCTGAGCCTGAAAATGGAGACGAAGGAGAAGAGCGTCTGACCGTTGTACTACAGCTACACAATCAATACCTGACCACAACTCACATACACAAACCCAATCAGCTACCAGAGGCAACACCAACAGGCTGGAAACGCAGAGGCGGCATGCCAAATGGCACCATATTCCCTCCATAGTGTACTACTTTTGACCAGAGCCTGGTGAAAAGTAGTGCACTATATATAGAGAATAGGTTGTCATTTGGGACTCAACCGGAGACACATTTCTACGCGGAAGTAAGAGGGTGGCTATTCCATTGAGTTGTCAACAAATGTGAATTCAAGAAAACATAAACCAACTCTTGTTCACGATTAGTGTTTGTTAAATTCAACCCCAAAACATCCAACATCAGCATGTTGAAAAAATGACATGATGATAGAACTTTCAACATTCAACTAACCGTTTGAGCTGCAAGGTAGTGATTGGAGCAGAGGAAGGGGAAATTAATGTCAGCATTGAGGATAGCATTCTGCCAGGGGGAGCTCCTGGAGATCCTTGGGGCCACGCAGATATACCTGCTCCCCAGACACCCATCACAGAGATGGGCTCGACAGCTGGAGACCCAGGTTGCTCCATCACGTAGGCCTGACCTAACGGAGAAAAACCAATAGAACCATTTCAAGAATAGTACTTTGTGCTTTTGCTCTTATGTATATGTATGCTCACCTGCATTTAGCAATATAATGATTGCATTATTACCGCAAGGTGTTGTGTGACATTTCTAAGAATTATCTTTATTATGGACAAAGATTATACAGTATATCTTCTATATATAAAGTGCCTTCAGAAAATATTCACACCCGTTTTCACATTTTGTTGTTTTACAAGGTGATATTAAAATTGATTGAATAGTATTTTTTTGTTATGATCTACACAAAAATGCTCTGTAATGCCAAAGTGGAACGCTCGTAAAACATTTATGAAAAATGAAACACTGATAAGTCAATACATGTTAGAATCACCTTTGGTAGCGGTTACAGCGGTGAGTCTTTCTGGGTAAGTCTCTAAGAGCTTTGCGCACCTGGATTGCACAAAATGAGCACCTTCATCTTTTAAAAATTCTTCAAGCTCTGTCAAGTTGGTCGTTGATCATTGCTAAACAGCCATTTTCAGATCTTGCCATAGATTGCCAAGCCGATCTAAGTCAAAACTGTAACTAGGCCACTCAGGAACATTCAGTGTATATTTGGCCTTGTATATTTGGCCTTGTGATTTAGGTTATTGTCCTGCTGAAGACCCTGTACATACTGTATATACGCCTGTGTATACAGTATATACTAGACACCTATAGCTGTATTTCTGCTTAATCATAATGGTTATAATATATGTTGTCCTCGTACAGAAACACACAAGAATTTGAAATGTTATGTAAAATGTATGCGCATGTGATATTTTGTATTAGATACCCACATCCATACACACACATGCAAAAGTATTTGGGGGCGGGGGGGGGGGGGGGGGGGGGGGGGTGCTCTAGCCTGATGCCCATCTATCTTTTTGACATCTCCTAACCCAATCCCACTGGGGGGGTAACTGAATTTAATCCTGAACATTAGATAAGCACACACCCTCTCCGCTCGACCTGTGTGTGTGTGCCCGCATGTGTGTGTGTGTGTGTTTGTGTACACGCGTGTGTTCGCGCATGTGTGTATGTGTGTGTGGTGTGTGCAGAGCCAGGCTGAAATTGTTTCTGGAGTATAGTGTTGGTATGCAGGTCACATCCAAGAAGGGGGAATGAAGGGGGGAATACGGAGAGGAAAAAATGGTAAAAGACCAGGCCGACAAAGAGGGGAGGAGGAGGCTGCAGCAACCTTTCAACCAGAGGTACCCTGTCCAGCGGGGGCTGCAGTGCCCCTCTTCCCTGCCCACCCCCCGCCCCATCCCAACCCCACCCCATCCCTCCCGCTTGGCCCATGCCCCCCCCACGTGCCGCCCTGTCCCCCCATATCAGCTGCTCTCTGCTAATTGTTTGGCTTTCTCGAGTCCCTATCAGCTGTATCACTTTATGTTTCCATCAAACACTACATTTATCTTATCATTTCCTTGACAACTACCTATTAGTCCAAACGGAAGGTTGCCGGGCCGGGAGGGTGTGCACTCCCATGGCGATGACACCATGACATTCCCAGGCGGCCCTGGAACGCCTGCTGTGATAGCATCCACCCTCCCTTCCTATCGCCTCCTCTCCTCTCCTTCTGCTTCACTGTGAATATCCCAGGGCACCCCAGACAACACACGCGAATGCGCACGCACGCACACGGACACACAGACACACACATATACACACACTGCAGGACACAGCTCTAGAGCTGTCATCCTCCTCAGGTTACTTTGTGACAGCCTTTGTGTGTGTGAGTGTGTGTGTGTGTGTGTGTGTGTGTGTGAGAGTGTGTGTGTGTTTAAGAGCTCTCTTTGGCACACTTACTCCCTGTCTGAGTGACAGCAGTGAGGGGTGTCCCTCTTTAATCCCTCTATCACTCCCTCTCTGTCTCTCTCTGTCTCTCTCTGTCTCTGTCTCTCTCTCTCTCTCTCTCTCTCTCCCTCTCTATCTGTCTCCCTTTTGCTCTCACTCTCTCTCTCCCTCTCTCCATGTAAGAGGAAAGAGGTGCCAGCCTCCAGTGAGGGAGAGGGGAGGTGGAGCAGGGTGGAGAGGGGCTCCAGTAGTGCTTAACACAAATCCACCAAAGTGAGCCCAGGCGCCTATAGTCTTCTCATATACCCATATCTCTGTGTGTGTGTGTGTGTGTGGTTGTGTGTGTGGTTGTGTGTGTTTGTGAGTGTCTGTGTGTGTGTATGCACTCGTACTTATAATGTATATTCATGATGCACGTTGACAAAGCCTGACCCAATCACAGGGCGTTTCTCAGTATGCACACTACCTTGCTCCACACTCCCATTCTCCGAGTGCGTTCACCGAGGGAATTCTCTTGAGTACGGTCTTTTTAGTATGAGAGTGTAGAGAACACGTACATTTTACATGTGAGAAGCACTGCGCACTCCCATGTTACTGCATTGCATTGAAGATCTGAACATAAGATTTCCGTCTAATATTGCATCATTGTCAGTAAAGCAATTGAGTGTTCATCTGTTTGTGTTTTGTATTATTTAGCTGCATAGAAATTTGGTTAAGAAAAGTAGCCAGCTAGCTAACTATGCTAACAAGACAAGACTCGTGTTTACATTATAGCTTGCAACGTATTTGAAATAAAGTTAACATTAGCACTAGGTAATGTCCCTACTTGTCTATTAGAAAAATATAATCTGCTAACGTTAGTGGGGTACCCATCCCTCGTCATGATCCATGGTTATTCAGCGGGAGGAAGCACTGAGAGCTGCTGTCGTGGCGCTGTCTGTTCGTGTAGCTATCTCTTCGGGCTCTTCACAACGACTACAGGTGATCAGTTGTGGTTTGCTGATTTAAAAAAAAATTTGAAGTGAGAGAGAGGGAGTTGGGAGACGAGAGATGTGAGTGCCTCACAGTCACCTCAGCACAACTATGCCCTGTAACGTTATTGCCTATTCACTCACTCTGCCGCCAGCCAGGCTAATGGCAATACAGATGACACAAAATAACTACATAAACAAACTTCTAACTTCAGAATTATCAGCTAGCTATATGTGAATCGTAATAATTTAGCTAGCCAGTTAGTTTAACAGGCAACAAAAACGACCTAAAATGAATGTAATGAGAGGTAGATGACTAGCTGTTAATTCTTTGTGGCTAGCTACAGTAAATGTATTTATTAGCGTATCAAGATAAGATATTGTAGTCGGGCGTCATATTTATGTGCATACTTTCCGTTGAAGCTTGCATTGATGTGGAGTACACATCGGAAAAGTGCCCTCCGTGCTCCATTTCGCATACTTTTATTTTGGACTGATGCGTGCTCCAATTTGCGTGCTCGGAATACGGTAGTATGCATTTTGAGAAACACCCACGCCCACAGACACACTCACACTCACGCGCACGCACGCACTAAATAGTGTTTACTGTCCACACAGTCGCCAATTCCCTTCACTAGCGGAGGCTGATACTGAGTGTCTTTAATAAAGTTTTAGGGGCTTCAGACAGAGGCAGCTCTATGTGCTCACACTGGGTTGCCTGTGTTGGGTGACATAGAGCGGGACCAGGGGTGGAGCGGTGTAGGGCCGCAGGGAACGGGAACGGATCCACCCCCACCTGATTTATGGTTTTAATGGGGCGGGAGCTGGGTCACCTGCTGCCTGCTTGGGGCTGCTTCAGGGCTCCTGGTCTGGAGCAGTTTTCTTATTTAAAGGGAAAAGTACATGGATTTGATTCAGGAGCACAGTGAATATGTAGTGAGAGGGCATTCCTCAGTTACTCTTGGAGAAGAAACAGAAGTTGATAGCAAAGCAGTTGATTTAGATGTTTTAAGTTTGTCCTTTAAACAGGACTGGAAGGGGGAAGATACGTAGGATCTGTGTAGTGTAGTGTAGTGTAGTGTAGTGTAGTGTAGTGTAGTGTAGTGTAGTGTTGTGTAGCGTAGTGTTCCGTTGTGTAGTGTTGAGTTGTGTAGTGTTGAGCTGTCTTGTGTTGGGTTGTGTAGTATCATATGAATGGCCTAGTAATCATTCATCCCTGAGGAGAGAGAGTCACATGCCAACATGGCGACAGAGAGAAGCGTGTAGACGCTGGATGAGATGGGTGGTGAGTCAGGAGAGAGAAGCATGATGGGGTAGCTATTTGTCCTGCCAGAGCCATCTCTTCGGCCTGCTTTGTAATTACGAGAGCCTGTCTTCAGCAACAATAGACAGACACACACACATGGGCATGCACGCACGCACACACACACACACACACACACACACACACACACACACACACACACACACACACACACACACACACACACACACACACACACACACACACACACACACACACACACACACGAGGCCACTGTGGGGGCTGGGAGAGAGAAACTACACATTTGTATACACAATCAAATATGCATTGTTATACACAAGAATACATGAAAAGCTAAACATGACACATTCTTCAATAAAAAGGTCCCATAACAAACGTTTGAAATACCTAGAGCTCAGATTTAATTTTTTTACATTAACCCCACACAAACAGTTTTGTAGGAATGATGTTTGGGCAGTAGGCCTACTACATTATCACAGCATATTGGCTATATGATTGGCCTGCCAATACTGTTAATCAGACCATATTATATTTCAAACCTCGAGCTTTGATAACAAAATAGATCAGTTGGTTTAGCACTTGTGAGGCACTGAGCATGAATTGAAATAATTCGCTTTTTTTTTTACTGGACTGATGGTACCTGCATCTGATGGTCAACGAGGTCAAATCACCACGTCAGTGATCTTCAGGTCGAAAAGTCGGAGCTCTAGAAAGATGCCAGAGTTTCCGACTTGGAATTCCGAGTTGGGTGACCGTTCAAAACGATTTTTCCCAACCGCCTCTCACGGTCCCTGCTCTCTCCTTCCTTTCCTCCGGTGAGACTGACCAGAGAGAGGATACACCGTCTTCCACCTGATGGCGAAACTAGAGTCACACCGCATCTGCCTCATGCACAAATTCATGTTGTTCCTATGACCAGAGAAAGTTCAATATTCCTTAATATTAAAATCGACACGACGAGCTGCTAATAATAATAAAACGCAGGGCTATCGATACTTGGCTACTCATTCATTGCAGCTGCAGCCCGAGCAGAAGTACCGGAGAAGTGCTTTTTGTAATGGTGTTGAATAGAAATAGTGACAGTGCTGAATATAAACTTAAACATGAACTCACTCATAAAAACAGCTGTATTCGTTGACAGTCTCTCTGTGGTCATGGTTTTAAAAGGTATTACATCTTATGTAGGCTAGTAGCCTATTAAACTTGGCTGTGGCCAGGGTCATGGAAGCTGTGTAGCCACGGTTGTTTGATCTATCTGATTGGGCAGCCCAGTAGGTGCACTCGATTTAGTCACAGATTTTCCGGTCCACCGAGTAGGCAGAGTTTGTCTCCTGGGAACACTTTGTTTACCCGGTGCGCAGGACTTTGAAATCATGTGCACCTACCGGCAACAGCTCAACACGATTTTAAAAAAGGAGCACAAGCCTTTATGAAAAACGGCATCTAAGGGCTGCGATAGACCTGAGATCTCCTAAGCGACTTTGCAGTATATATATTTTTTAAATTAATAGCTCAGAATGTTTTCATAACTCCATTCTGCTCCTCCCTTCCTATAGGCAGAAACTCAAACAGGAAGTACCCGTGCTGAGGTCTATTCAACGTTGGTATGACCAATTGGAATCCATGCTTGTTTTGATCACGCGGACTGCGATATATTCCGGGTTGCCTCTGAGAATAACATTGACATGTACAGTACACTGACACGGTGACTGAGTTAATCAGGAAAAGTATAGGGGATATTGTTTCCACAGTGACTATTAAAAGCTACCCAAACCAAAATCCGTGGATAGATGGCACAAAACTGAAAGCATGAACCACCGCATTTAACCATGGCAAGGGGACTGGGAATATTGTTGAATACAAACAGTGTGTAAGGGGTGCGTAGCTAGTGGCAGTTAACCCTCGCAAGGCTGCCGACCCAGACTTGTTCCAAGATGTCCACCATTGTTCCTGTACTCAAGAACGCAAAGGTAACTGAACTAAATGACTAAAAATGAAAAAACAACATCGTCAATATGCTGATCCTCAACACAGGGGCCCCACAAGGGTACATGCTCAGCCCCCTCCTGTACTCCTTGTTCACCGATGACTGCGTAGCCACACACACCTCCAACTCAATCATCAGGTTTGCAGACAACACAACAGTAGTAGGCCTGATTACCAACAACGGTGAGACAGATTATAGGGAGGAGGTTAGGGACCTGGCGGAGTGGTGCCAGGAAAATAACCTCTCCTGATCATGGACTTCAGGAGACAGCCCCCATCCACATCGATGGATGCGCAACAGCGCCTCTTCAACCTCAGGAGGCTTTTACAGATGCACCAGGGAGAACATCTTGTCGGGCTGTGTCACCGCATAGTACGACAACAGCACCTTCTGCAACCGCAGGGCTCTCCAGAGGGTGGTGTGGTCTGCCCAATGCATCCCCGGGGGCACACTGCCTGCCCTACATGACACCTACAGCACCCAATGTCACAGGAATGCCAAAAAGATCATCAAGGACATCAACCACCCGAGCCACAGCCTGTTCACCCCGCTATCATCCAAAAGGCGAGGTCAGTACAGGTGCATCAAAGCTGGGACCGAGAGACTGAAAAACAGCTTCGATCTCAAGGCCATCAGACTGTTAAATAGCCATCACTAGACGGCCTCCACCCAGTACCCTGCCCTGAACTTAGTCACTGTCACTAGCTGGTACCACCCGGTTACTCAACCCTGCACCTTAGAAGCTGCTGCCCAATGTACATAGACATAGATGGTCACTTTAATAATGGAACACTAGTCACTTTAAAAATATTTACATACTGTTTTAATAATTTCATATGTATGTCCTGTATTCTAGTCAATGCCATCCGATTCAACTATTTCTGTATACATACTATTCTATCCTACATATTCTACAGATATGCTAACTTTTCTGTCTACATACTGTCCTTAATGTCAATACATCCCATCATATATAAATATATATATATATATATATATATATATATATATATATATATATATATATATACACACTACTTATGTGGACACCGCAAAACACCAGTCTCACGGTGAAGAGGCGACTCCGGGATGCTGGCCTTCTAGGTAGAGTTGCAAAGAAAAAGCCATATCTCAGACTGGCCAATAAAAGAAAAGATTAAGCTGCCAGTTGAGGACTTGTGAGGCATCTGTTTCTCAAACTAGACACTCTAATGTACTTGTCCTCTTGCTCAGTTGTGCACAGGGGCCTCCCACTCCTCTTTCTATTCTGGTTAGAGCCCGTTTGCACTGTTCTGTGAAGGGAGTAGTACACAGCAATGTACGAGATCTTCAGTTTCTTGGCAATTCCTCGCATGGAATAGCCTTAAATTCTCAGAACAAGAGCAGACTGACGAGTTTCGGAAGAAAGTTCTTTGTTTCTGGCCATTTTGAGCCTGTAATCGAACCCACAAATGCTGATGCTCCAGATACTCAACTAGTCTAAAGAAGGTCAGTTGTATTGTTTCTTTAGTCAGGACAACAGTTTTCAGCTGTGCTAACATAATTGTAAAAGGGTTTTCTAATGATCAATTAGCCTTTTATAATGATAAACTTGGATTAGCTAACACAACGTGCCATTGGAACACAGGAGTGATGGTTTCTGATAATGGGTGTCTGTACGCCTATCTAGGTATTCCATACAAAATCTGCCGTTTCCAACTACAATGGTCATTTACAATAATAACAATGACTACACTGTATTTCTGATCAATTTGATGTTATTTTAATGGACAAAAAAATTTGCTTTTCATGGAAATGACCCCAAGCTTTTGAACGGTAGTGTATATATATGTAAACTCAGCAAAAAAAGAAACGTCCTCTCACTGTCAGCTGCGTTTATTTTCAGCAAACTTAACATTTGTAAATATTTGTATGAACATAACAAGATTCAACAACTGAGACATAAACTGAACAAGTTCCACAGACATGTGACTAACAGAAATGGAATAATGTGTCCCTGAACAAAGGGGCGGTCAAAATCAAAGGTAACAGTCAGTATCTGGTGTGGCCACCAGCTGCATTACGTACTGCAGTGCATCTCCTCGTCATGGACTGCGCCAGATTTGCCAGTTCTTGCTGTGAGATGTTACCCCACTCTTCCACCAAGGCACCTGCAAGTTCCTGGACATATCTGGGGGGAATGGCCCTAGCCCTCACCCTCCGATCCAACAGGTCCCAGACGTGCTCAATGGGATTGAGATCCGGGCTCTTTGCTGGTCATCCTATAACACTGACATTCCTGTCTTGCAGGAAATCACACACAGAACTAGCAGTATGGCTGGTGGCATTGTCATGCTGGAGGGTCATGTCAGGATGAGCCTGCAGGAAGGGTACCACATGAGGGAGGAGGATGTCTTCCCTGTAACGCACAGCGTTGAGATTGCCTGCAATGACAACAAGCTCAGTCCGATGATGCTGTGACACACCGCCCCAGACCATGACGGACCCTCCACCTCCAAATCAATCCCGCTCTAGAGTACAGACCTCGATGTAACGCTCATTCCTTCGACAATAAACGCGAATCTGACCATCACACCCGGTGAGACAAAACCGCGACTCTTCAGTGAAGAGCACTTTTTGCCAGTCCTGTCTGGTCCAGCAACGGTGGGTTTGTGCCCATAGGCGACGTTGTTGCCGGTGATGTCTGGTGAGGACTTGCCTTACAACAGGCCTACAAGCCCTCAGTCCAGCCTCTCTCAGCCTATTGCGGACAGTCTGAGCACTGATGGAGGGATTGTGCGTTCCTGGTGTAACTCGGGCAGTTGCTGTTGCCATCCTGTACCTGTCCCGCAGGTGTGACGTTCGGATGTACAGATCCTGTGCAGGTGTTGTGACACGTGGTCTGCCATTGCGAGGACGATCAGCTGTCCGTCCTGTCTCCCTGTAGTGCTGTTTTAGGCGTCTCACAGTACGGACATTGCAATTTATTGCCCTGGCCACATCTGCAGTCCTCATGCCTCCTTGCAGCATGCCTAAGGCACGTTCACGCAGATGAGCAGGGACCCTGGGCATCTTTCTTTTAGTGTTTTTCAGAGTCAGTAGAAAAGCCTCTTTAGTGTCCTAAGTTTGCATAACTGTGACCTTATTTGCCTACCGTCTGTAAACTGTTAGTGTCTTAACGACCGTTCCACAGGTGCATGTTCATTAATTGTTTATGGTTCATTGAACAAGCATGGGAAACAGTGTTTAAACCCTTTACAATGAAGATCTGTGAAGTTATTTGGATTTTTACAAATTGTCTTTGAAAGACAGGGTCCTGAAAAAGGGACCTTTCTTTTTATATATATGTATGTATATATACTCTGGACTCCGACATTGCTTATCCTAATATTTATATTTATATTTATACTCCATTCTTTAACTTTTAGATTTGTGTGTATTGTTGTGAATTGTTAGATATTATTGGACTGTTGGAGGTAGGAACACAAGCATTTCGCTACACCCGCAATAACATCTGCTAAATATGTGTACACGACCAATACAATTTGATTTGATTTGACATAATTTTGTTCAGTGCAGTTGATGTTGTGTAGGAACTAGAGGTCACTAGAGCTATAGCATGATATCTGAGGAAATGCTGTATAACAATTTGATTTGATTTGATTTTGAAGAGTAGAGGCAGCTCCACCTTGATAAATAGTATCACCGTAATCAAGAACAGGTAGAAAGGTTGACTGCACAATCTGCTTCCGGGTGACTAGAGAGAGACAAGATCTGTTCCCGTAAAAAAAGCCCAATTCAAATTTGAATTTCTTAACAAGCTCAGTTGTATGTTTTTTTTCATCACGATAAATCATTGTTAATCTTTTATTTTTATAGGGACTTTTATTTGTCAGATTTGTCAGCTGTGCCGAATACAACAGGTGTAGTAGACCTTATCGTGAAATCCTTAGTTACAAGCCTTTGACCAACAATACAGTTCAAGAAATAGATCAATTAAATAAACTAAAGTAAAAAATACAAATAAAAGAGTAACATAATAAAATAACAATAACGAGGCTATATACAGGTTAGTTTAGGTAATTTGTCCATGTAGGTAGGGGTAAAGTGACTATGGAAACATAATAAACAGCAAATAGCAGCAGTGTAAAATGTAAATAGTCCGGCTTGGTGGTAGAAGCTGTTAAGGAGCCTTTTGGTCCTAGTTTTGGCGCTCCGGTACCGCTTGCCATTCAGTAACAGAGAGAACAGTCTCTGACTTGGGTGACTGGAGTCTTTGACAATTTTTTGGGCCTTCCTCGGACACTGCCTAGTATGTAGATCCTGGATGGTAGGAAGCTTGGCCCCAGCGATGTACAGGGCCGTAAGCATTACCCTCTGTAGCACCTTTTGGTCAGATGCCGAGCAGTTGCCATACCAGGTGGTGATGCAACCGGTCAGGATGTTCTCAATGGTGCAGCTTTTTGAGGATCTAGGGACCCATGCCAAATCTTTTCAGTTTCCTTAATTTGGAAAATGTGTTGTCGTTCCCACTTCACGACAGTCTTGGTGTGTTTGGACCATGTTAGTCCGTTGGTGATGTGGACACCAAGGAACTTGAAACTCTCAACCCGCTCCACTACATTTTAATGGAGGCTTGTTCGGCCCGCCTTTTCCTGAAGTCCACGATCAGCTCCTTTGTCTTGCACACATTGACCTCCTCCCTATTGGCTATCTCATTGCTGTCGGTGATCAGGTCTGAGGGGCCCCCAGTGTTGAGGATCAGCGTGGCAGATGAGTTGTTGCCTACCCTTACCACCTGGGGGCGGCCTGTCAGGAAGTCCAGGATCCAGTTGCAGAGGGAGGTGTTTAGTCCCAGGGTCCTTAGCTTAGTGATGAGCTTTGTGGGCACCATGGTGTTGAACTCTGAACTGTAGTCAATGAATAGCATTCTCACAAAGGTGTTCCTTTTGTCTAGGTGGGAAAGGGCAGTGTGGAGTGCGATTGAGATTGCATCGTCTGCAGATCTGTCGGGCGAATTGGAGTGGGTCTAGGGTTTCCGTGATGATGGTATTGATGTGAGCCATGACCAGCCTTTCAAAGCACTTCATGGCTACCGACGTGAGTGCTACAATGCGATAATCATTTAGGCAGGTTACCTTCGCATTCTTGGGCATGGGGACTGGTCTACATGTAGGTATTGCATACTTGGTCAGGGAGAGGTTGAAAATGTCAGTGAAGACACTTGCCAGTTGGTCTGTGTATGCTTTGAGTACATGTCCTGGTAATCCTTCTGGCCCCGTGGCTTTGTGAATGTTGACCTGTTTAATGGTCTTGCTCCCATTGGCTACAGAGAGAGTGATCACACAGTCGTCCAGAACAGCTGGTCCTCTCATGCATGCTTCAGTGTTGCTTGCCTCGAAGCGAGCATAAAAGGCATTTCGCTCGTCTGGTAGGCTCACGTCACTGGGCAGCTCGCGGCTGGGTTTCCCTTTGTAGTCTGTAATAGGTTGCAAGTCTTGCCACATCTGACGAGCATCGGAGCCAGTGTAGGAGGATTCAATCTTAGTCCTGTATTGACAATATGCCTGTTTGATGGTTCGTCTGAGGGCATAGAGGGATTTCTTTAATCCATGGCTTCTGGTTGGGATATGGATGCATGGTCACTGTGGGGAGGACATCATAGCTGCACTTATTGGCTGAGGGGGTATAGTATTCAATGCCATTGGATGAATCCAGGAACATATTCCAGTCTGTGCTAGCAAAACAGTCCTTTTTGCTTGTAGGCAGTAATCAGGAGGATATAATTATGGTCAGATTTGCCAAATGGACGTTGAGGGAGAGCTTTGTACACGTCTCTGTGTGTGGAGTAAAGGTGATACAGAGTTTTTTTCCTCTGGTTGAAATGAGGTTAAACGGATTTAAATTTACCTGGATTAAAGTCCCCAGCCACTAGGAGCAATGCTTCTGGATGAGCGTTTGTTTGCTTATGGCCTTATACAGCTTGTTGAGTGCGGTCTTAGTGCCAGCATTGGTTTGTGGTGGTAAATAGACGGCTACGAATAATATAGATGAGAACTATCTTGGTAGATAGTGTGGTCTACAGCTTATTATGAGGTACTTAGCCGAGCAATACCTCGAGACTTCTTTAATTTTAGACATCGCGCACAAGCTGTTATTGACAAATAGACACACACCCCTGCCCCTCGTCTTACCAGATGTAGCTGCACTGTCCTGCCGTTGCACGGCAAACCCAGCCAGCTCTATATTATCTGTGTCGTTGTTCAGCCACAACTTGGTAAAACATAAGATATTACAGTTTTTAATGTCCCGTTGGTAGGATAGTCTTAATCGTAGATCATCCAGTTTATTTTCCAATGATTGCACGTTGGTCAATATGTAACGGCAGATTTCCTCCTCTTCGTCTGAAGAGGAGGTGTAGCAGGGATCGGACCAAGACGCAGCGTAGTTAGTGTTCATCATGTTTAATAACGACAAAACCGTGAACACTACAAAATACAAAATAACAAATGTGGCAAAACCGAAACAGTCCTATCTGGTGCATAGACACAAAGACAGAAGACAACCACCCACAAACCCCAACACAAAACAGGCTACCTAAATATGGTTCCCAATCAGAGACAATGACAAACACTTGTCTCTGATTGAGAACCATATCAGGCCAAACAACAAACCCAACATAGAAACACAACACATAGATAACCCACCCAAATCACTCCCTGACCACACTAAAACACAGAAAATACAAAAGAACTATGGTCAGAACGTGACACAATAGTACTGATGGTAGTGGAGGTTTCCTCACTCGCCTCCGAATTCTCACAAGGCACCCCGACCTCCGCCCCCTTTTTCTCCGTCTTTTCTTCACGCGAAAGACAGGGATTTGGGCCTGGTCTTGAGAAAGCGTCTGATTCGCTAAAGAAAGAAAATCTTCGTCCAGTTTGAGGTGGCTAATCACTGTTCTCATGTCCAGAAGCTCTTTTCGGTCATAAGAGAGCAGCAATATTATGTACAAAATAAGTTACAAACAATATGAAAAAAAACTAAAAAATAGCACAGTTAGTTCGGAGCCCGTAAAACGGCAGCCATCTCCCCCGGCACCATTTCTGAAATTTATTATAGAACCATCCGATGAGGAAAGATGTAATCCATCTGAGACAATCTTTTGAGAACTTGAAAACAACATGTATTTAATTTAGCCCATATTAAGTTTTAAATCAGTAAGGGCTTCCTGCACAACTGCAAAAACGAACTGTAGCTTTGTCACAGCCAGGTCAGCAGTCGGGAAAATTGTGTACATAATAGTATCATTCACATATAGATGAAATTTGCAATTTGTAACAGATTGACCAATAGCATTTATATATATAGTGAAAAGAATAGGTCCTAGTATTTACCCCTGCGGAACACCTTTATGTACTTCAAGAAATTCGGACTTAAGCGTCCATCGTTAGATGAAGACCAAGGCGCAGCGTGGTAAGCGTACATCTTTCGTTATTTTGATGAACAACCAAAAAACAACAAAAGATAAACGAACGTAACGTTCTGCAGGCTACACAGTAACTGTACAAAAACAAGATCCCACAAACTAAGGTGGGGAAAAAGGCTGCCTAAGTATGATCCCCAATCAGAGACAACGATAGACAGCTGCCTCTGATTGGGAACCATACCCGGCCAACAAAGAAATAGACAAACTAGAATGCCCACCCAAATCACACCCTGACCTAACCAAATAGAGAAATAAAAAGGCTCTCTAAGGTCAGGGCGTGAAACCCATCAATCACAACAGCCTGAGATTACTGTAAGATATTACTGCACTGTCGGAACTAGAAGCACAAGCATTTTGCTCATTCGCAATAACATCTGCTAACCATGTGTGTGACCAATAAAATTTGATTTGATTTGATTTGGTCGCTGTAATAGTTATATTTTCAGGCCTAAACCCTGATTAGTTTACTTTCAAAATAAAGTTTCTCATATAAAAAAGAGCAAAGTACCAAGGATTCAAAAATCATAGCTTTAAAAAAAAAAAAAGTACCTTTATTTAACTAGGCAAGTCAGTTAAGAACAAATTCTTATTTACAATGACGGCCTACCCCAGCCAAATATTAATGCTGGGCCAATTGTGAGCCGCCTTATGGGACTCCCAATCACGGCCGGTTGTGATACAGCCTGGAATCAAACCAAGGTCTGTAGTGACGCCTCGAGCAATGAGATGCAGTGCCTTAGACCGCTACGCCATTCGGGAGCTTGTAGAGAGAGATAGAGAGAGATAGAGTGGGTGAGAGAGGGTGAGGGAATGGGGAGGCTTGTCCTTAGTCAGGAGAAGTGGCGTGCCAGCGTGTGTATGTGTGTACATGTACTGGCCGTGCCAGCGGCAATCAGAGAGAGCCTGACGAGTGTGTGCATGTCGAGCAGAAAGACACAGCTGCATAATGAGAGGGGCACTGACAAAGACAGTGTTAAAGGCTGTGTTATTTTTTGTGTGTATGCTTGTGTGTTGTGTGTGTGTGCATCTGTGTGTGTGTGCATCCGTGTGTGTGTGTGCGAGAGCGTGTGCACGTGCGTGAATGTGCATGTGGGCGTACGTGTGTGTATGCGCCTGCGTGTGTGTGTGTGCAGCCACATGCTCCTACGACTGGGGTTGAGGGTGTAATTATACTGGGGGTAAACAGTGTGCATGCACACTAAAGGGCTTAGTCACCCAGCCAGTCTCAGTGTGTGTACTCAGAACATAGCTCTGTTCTCACCATGGCTAACTTCTGGGCTGGAGATGTCCTGTGACAATGGGTCGGCAGGGGTAGAAACACACACACACACACACACACACACACACACACACACACACACACACACACACACACACACACACACACACACACACACACACACACACACTTACAGCAGCACTCACGCGGGTTACATATGCACGCACACACACACACACACACACACACACACACACACACACACACACACACACACACACACACACACACACACACACACACACACACACACACACACACACACACACACACACACACACCAGGCACAGGCACAGGCAACAGTAGCTTCAGCAGGAGGAGCAACCCAGGGTGTTCAAAACACCTCGAAATATGACGTTTGGGGAAACTTCTACCTTTTACGTTTGGAGAAACGTGGACAAACGTCAGAATCTGAAGTCAAATTGGTCAAACCATGAGATCTTGTTGCAAGTTCACAATACAACAGATAGCTCCAACAACCAGAGTGGCATAGGCTATTAACTGAAATTGACAAACACCCCCCCCCCCACACACACACACACAAACACACACACACACACACACACACACACACACACACACACACACACACACACACACACACACACACACACACACACACACACACACACACACACACACACACACCACACACACACGCACACGCACACGCACACGCACACACTGGTGTAATAATTGTCCACTTATCTGTCTGGCCCCTTGCACTGCTAACCTGAGGTCACTAAGGCAGTACATTAGCTTTGATGTGCACTCTATCTAGAATGATGGGGACTGTTAGCACAACTCCCCGACAGGCAGCTGCTCTAATAATAGTGTGTAAATCACTGTGATTATTGCTCTGACAGCAGACCATGTCATAGACTAGGCTGTATGACTCTAGTGGTTTTAGGTTAAGTATTGTTTTTAAAAAGTCCTGGCCATTGTAGTTGTAAGAAACATTATAGTTTGGTAATAACACAAATCGACTGGAGAGGACCAGTCGAAGCAGTCTTACCACAGGGTACTGTGGTGTTGGGTGTTTATAGTCTGGCGAAATGTAGACTGCAGGTACTGATGTGGACTACAGTTATGCTGATATCACTGTTCTTGAGAGGGCCTGGTTAAGGAGGGCCATATGAGTCATTTTTCACACACTGAGAGTATACTTACTGTGTGATGAAAAGCTACTGTATCAATAAAGAGTGGTTATAGGATCAATTCTCAGAGAGAAAAAAGACCTGCCTTTTTTATTTCTTGACTTTTTTGACACTTGCGCTCTCACACTCCCTCCCCCATTTCTCTCTCTCTCTCTCTCTCTCTCTCTCTCTCTCTCTCTCTCTCTCTCTCTCTCTCTCTCTCTCTCTCTCTCTCTCTCTCTCTCTCTCTCTCTCTCTCTCTCTCTCTCTCTCTCTCTCTCTCTCTCTCTCTCTGCATCTCCCTCTATTTCTCTCTCTCTCTCTCTCTCTCTCTCTCTCTCTCTCTCTCTCTCTCTCTCTCTCTCTCTCTCTCTCTGCATCTCCCTCTGTTTCTCTGTCTCTATTTCTCTCTCTCTCTCTCTCTCTCTCTCTCTCTCTCTCTCTCTCTCTCTCTCTCTCTCTCTCTCTCTCTCTCTCTCTCTCTCTCTCTCTCTCTCTGTCTCTCGCCCCACGGCAGTGTAGCTGACATTTTTGCTTCCTGTTGCGCAGGAAATCATCGTTCGTCTCAATAACGGAGGGCCATAAAATCACATTTCAGCACCATCGATTTTTATTTCATAGTAAATGGCAGTGGGGCCCCGCTGACTGCCGTGTAAATGTTTATCCGATTAGCCCAGTTGAAGAAGTTCACCGGCTCAATAGTTCAGCAACCCGGCAGCAGAAAAATCAACGCTAATTCGATGAGAGGCAGCAAAACAAATTTCAGCCGCATTGTTCCTTGTGAAACCCAGGAGAGGACGGGGGTTATGAGAATTTGCAAAGACATTCTGCAAACAAGTCTCCTGCCGTACAGTGGGGGTTGAGAATCAAAGGTTCTAAGGCTCTAAGCACGGTCCCCTGTTGAGGACTAATGTTTTAATATGTACGTCAAATTGACATTTTATCTTATGTGACGGAGATGAAACAAGAATCCACACAGTGTTGTCTCAGTCCTGAATAATCAAACAAAGTTTGACGTTAGCGAGAAGAACATATTTAATCTATGCATTGGAAAGAGGACTAATTATAAATCTGCATCCTGTTACTGGGCTACTCTGATTGGCAAAATTTATAGTAGCAGCATTAGTTGGTTTTGTTTGAAATGTTCTTTTAACATTTCATAATATCGTTCATGAATAAGGCTTTATAAATGCTTATGAAATGTGTATAAATGTTTACAAATGATGGAATACTTATTCATTAATTGTGTATAAATCATTTATAAATGCTTATTCGCTTCAGTGGTTATAAAGTGTCACAGATGTTCTGAGTTTTTCAAAAGTTCTCTCCCTTTCTCTTCTTCTCTTACACACTCACATTGTCTCCTCCTCTCTGTCTTACACACTCATATTGGTGTTCACACGTCTAGAACACACACACTCACTGATGTATTGCTTTGTGTTTCACATCAGAGCCCATATGAATCAAGTGTCTCAGAGTTCTGATCTAGGATTAGGTCATTCCTGTCTTATTCATTATAATCGAAATGGCAAAACTGATCCCGGTTCAACACTCCTACTCGTGAGTACAGATCCCGTCTGTGTGTGTGCGTCTGATTTTCTAAACAGGAAATAACCACAGTGCACAGACCTGCTATTGCCCCAGTCCGATAATCTATTATTAATTGTCAGAGTACAGCTGCCTCCTGGCAGGGCTCCTTTGAGGGGGAACGGAGGTGGTGGAGGAGGTTGGAGGAATCAGTCTGCGGGGCTGTCTGGCACACCCTCGGCCTGGAAGAGACTGCCCCAGCCTGGGTAGGGAATGTAGGGGAGACAGGGGATGATTGGGTTTGCTGGCAGATCCCCCGAACTCTACAGATGTTGTGCCTCACACATCGGGACGCTCTGGGCACTAGAGATGGAGGTAAGAGGGGGAAGTGGTAGGGCTGAATGTGAAAGGGGAGTGCATCGAGCGTGGAAGTAAGGGGGTTATGGTATGGATAGATTTTGGTCCCTACACTTCCTCATTCTCCCTCCCTTTCACCCGCCAAAACATCAATGTGCATCCCAAATAGCACCCTATTCCTTATATAGTGCACTACATTGGACTACATGGGCCTTGGTCAAAAATAGTGCACTCTATAGGTTATGGGTGCCATATCTCTATCTACAGTGCATTCGGAAAGTATTCAGACCCTTTTAATTTTTCCACATTTTGTTACGTTACAGCCTTATTCTAAAATTAATAAAGTACAACATTTTCCTCATCAATATACACATAATACCCCATAATGACAAAGCGAAAACAGGTTTTGCAAATGTATTCAGAAATACCTTTTTTACATAAGTATTCAGACCCTTTGCTATGAGACTCGAAATTTAGCTCAGTTGCATCTTGTTTCCATTGATCATCCTTGAGATGGTAAATTCAATTCATTGAACATGATTTGGAAAGGCACACACCTGTCTATATAAGGTTCCACAGTTGACCGTGCATGTCAGAGCAAAAACCAAGCCATGAGGTTGAAGGAATTGTCTGTAGAGCTCCGAGACAGGATTGTGTCGTGGCACAGATCTGGGAAAGGGTACCCAAAAATGTCTGCAGCATTGAAGGTCCCCAAGAACACAGTGGTCTCCAACATTCTTAAAATGGAAGAAATTGGGGCCTCCCGGGTGGCGCAGTGGTCTAGGGCACTGCATCGCAGCGCTAGCTGCGCCACCAGAGACTCTGGGTTCGCGCCCAGGCTCTGTCGCAGCCGGCCGCGACCGGGAGGTCCGTGGGGCGACGCACAATTGGCCTAGCGTCGTCCCGGTTGGCCGGTAGGGATATCCTTGTCTCATCGCGCACCAGCGACTCCTGTGGCGGGCCGGGCGCAGTGCGCGCTAACCAAGGGAGCCAGGTGCACGGTGTTTCCTCCGACACATTGGTGCGGCTGGCTTCCGGGTTGGAGGCGCGCTGTGTTAAGAAGCAGTGCGGCTTGGTTGGGTTGTGTTTCGGAGGACGCATGGCTTTCGACCTTCGTCTCTCCCGAGCCTGTACAGGAGTTGTAGCGATGAGACAAGATAGTAATTACTAGCAATTGGATACCACGAAAATTGGGGAGAAAAGGGGGTAAAATTAAAAATGTAAATTAAAAAAATTAAAAATTGAAGAAATTTGGACAATCAAGACTCTTGCTAGAGCTGGCCTCCCGGCCAAACTGAGCAATCGGGGGAGAAGGGTCTTGGTCAAAGAGGTGACCAAGAACCCAACGGTCACTCTGAAAGAGCTCCAGAGTTCCTCTGCGGAGAAGGGAGAACCTTCCAGAAGGACAACCATGAGCACTCCAACAACCAGGACTTTATGGTAGAGTGGCCAGACGGAAGTCACTCAGTGTGCCAAGCTTTTAGCGTCATACCCAAGACGACTCGAGGCTGTAATCGCTGCCAAGGGTGCTTCAACAAAGTACTGAATAAAGGGTCTGAATACTTATGTAAATGTCATATTTCAGTTTTGAATTTGTAATATATTTGCAAAAATGTCTAAAAACCTGTTTTTGCTTTGTTATCATTGTGTGTAGATTGAAGAGGGAAAACAACAATTTAATCGCGGAAAAAAGCTGTAATGTAGCAAAATGTGGAAAAAGTCAAGGGGTCTGAATACTTTCCGAATGCACTGCATCACTATTTTCCTTCATGTCATATCATAGACTCATTCTCATTCCACCTCTCATCTTTTTCTGACACCTCCTCCATGTTGTAAATGCTGGGAAGAGGAGAATAAGGAAGAGAAGGAGGAAAGAAGGAGTAGTAGATGAAGCAGGATAGATACAGTAAAGGACCTAAATGCATCTCCTCTCCTCAGATGGCTTAGTGCCCTCTCCTCTCTCTCCTTTCTCTCCCCCACACCTCTCTCCCGTCTTTCTCTCTCCTCTCTCCCTCTTATCCCCCCCACCCCCTCTCTCCCCTCTCCCTCTCTCGGAGAGACATCAATGGGAAAAGGAAATATGCAAGATCAACAGAAATGTCACTTTCAGGGTAAGAGGTTGACTTTGTGCATTCTAATTGAAGTGCGTCCCGACCGTGCGTCCCGACGGCTCCTTTGACATTTGATGTTTTTCCGAGAGCGAATCAGCTTTCTTGTCATATAAGCATTACCGACAGGTGGAATATGTGCGGGTCAGGCTGAATGTAGGGCTATATGACTGGATTGTGGCTGCCGACTGTCATCAGACTGCTTGTCATTCATTTTATAATTAGCCTATCCCCTCTGGGCCGGTCCACTCACAGATACAGCGTGTTAGAAGGTATTGTTGTTTAGCTACTTTACTAATCTGTCTGGAGCTGAATGGTAACCAAACCAAAGCACACTGTATTACAGGAACTCGATAGTGCACAGGTGAGCAATTTCACCTCACGACGGCCGGTGTGGGTGTAGGGTCTCGCTCCAGCCAAGCAGAAGGCCCGACACGCCTGATTCTACAACTCAAAGTCTTCATCGACGACTTTGATCAGTCGACCAGCGAAATCAGATGGGCTACTGCTTGGCTGGAGCAAGAGCCTGCACCCGCACTGGCTCCCGCAGGTTAAGGTCGCCCACCTCTGCCATAGACCTTGTTCTCTAGCCCATTCTCTTCTCCATCACTCTCAATGTGGCAACCCCTATTCCTCTACCTCTCTACTCTTCCCTCACTTCTCTTCCCTCTATCCTCACAGCAGCTTTCAATGACTGACACTATGGCTGGCATGTACTCAAGACTGGATCCTTTCCACAACCAGCTGGAATGTCAATATGGTGTGAATCAACGTCTGCTCCTTTCTCCCTCCTCCTCTCTCTGGCACTTTCCCTCTCTACATCTCTCTCTCTCTCTCTTAACATTTCTCTCTCTCTCTTTCTCACTCTCTTTCTCTCTCTAACATTATAAATAACAGATTTTCCATAAAGGAAATGAAAAGGTCTGTTAGTAGAGGGGGAGAAACATCAGACACTGGTAAAGCTGATAACAGCACTCTGTCACCAGCCAGAAAGTGGTTTTCAGAGGAGTGGAGAAATCCAAAAGGCAGGTCAGATTACTTGTGTGTTTAATAAATGTTTACAGTGATGTAAAAATGTTCATAACATTGGTCAGAACATAGATTTTTAATTTGATCTTCTTTTTAATAAAATTATGCCGAGCAAGCCAAGATGGAGAGAGAGAGAGAGAGAGAGAGAGAGAGAGAGAGAGAGAGAGAGAGAGAGAGAGAGAGAGAGAGAGAGAGAGAGAGAGAGAGAGAGAGAGAGAGAGAGAGAGAGCGATGAGCTGAAGAAGTGAGTTTGGATTAAGATTAAATGAGTCCTCACAAGGCAATGCACTGTAAACATTCCTACACTGATGATGTTACAGTAACAGGCTCCTTAAAACCATGTTAACCATACACACACACATAAACGCACGTGTTCACACACACACACACACACACACACACACACACGCACACACACACACACACACACACACACACACACACACACACACACACACACACACACACACACACACACACACACACACACACACACACACACACACACACACACACACACACACACACACAGTATACACTGTCTCTGTTCCTTAGCCAACCAGGCTCGCTCTCCCTGCCTCCGCTCCATATCTGCACTTTAAAATGTTGAACCTCAAACACATTTTTTCAGCCCGGTGTTTTCTTTGGGTGGCACGTCAGAGTTCTCGTTCGGTTAGATATATTCGTTTTTGATCAAATGCTGGAAAAGTGGACCAAGGTCCACATGCTTATTTGAACTGTAATGTTGAATACACAAATCAGGCTGGGCTTGGAGCCCTTTGAGTAACCAGCAGAGAGAGAGAACAAAATACAGAGAGGTAGGGAGAGAGAGAGAGAGAGATGTGGTGATAATGACGAGGGGCCTAGTCCCCCTTCTACTCTCCCTCTATACATTCTGTCTGACCCACAGTGTGGACTACCTTAAATTAGAGCTACCAGTGCCATGCCGTGTCTAAGGCCCAAGCCGAGGATGCAGCTTAAGTGAGCTGTGTAACCATCAAAGCTTAATGACATGTTATTGCTGTTCTATCACACCTACACAACGGAACG
Organism: Salvelinus namaycush; assembly: GCF_016432855.1. Lineage (NCBI taxonomy): Eukaryota > Metazoa > Chordata > Actinopteri > Salmoniformes > Salmonidae > Salvelinus > Salvelinus namaycush. The sequence continues at coordinate 2,696,533 of NC_052340.1, read as the reverse complement.
CACACTACAGTACTAATAACAGAACGACCTAGTCATTTTTTCATTTTGGTTATTTCTCTCGATCCGTCTTCTCCTTCTTCCCTCCTTGCGGATTTATTTCTCCCTCTTTCACTTGTTCTCTCTTTTTGTCCCCCCCGTTCTCTCTTTCCAGAGATATTGTGATTTTCAGTTATTTTGTGTTTTGTGAATCGTTGCCTCATGTTTTGTTTTCCGGAGGTCACCTATACTATAAGATTATCATCAGAAAGAGCCAAACCAATGGGTCTCGTTGTATAATAAAAGCAGTCGTACTTCGTTAGGCTGACTCTTTCAACTCGACCCTCAGAATCTGCCACAACAACAACAAACCCATGAAAAACCCACGGCTCGCCAGTCACTGGTGATTTATTTCATATTTCCATTTGATTCGAAACTGTTCCCGGCAATTAGAGGCTTTCAGTCTCTCAGTCTCTCTCTCTGCTGTGGTCCAGGGCTTGTTTATATGGCTCTTTCGGAAACATGTTGACTTGGTGAGGGAGGGAGAAAGCCTCTCAAGGTCTGCCCACACTGGAGATGGTGGCTCCGGGTAGAGTTGGGCCGAGAGAGGCCGTGGATCTATAGATCCTGCTCCAACTGTCACACAACCACGCTCTGGCTCGACCTAATCCACAGGAGGCAAAGGCGCAACAAGCGGTTTTGGGACGCATCCCATATGGGGATTATGGGTAGTGTTCACTAACTCAGAGCAGAGGAAGGGCAGACCACATGACTGGCAGTCAAGAGTAAACTTCGATGTTTCATTTGAAGAACAGAGAAACAGGCAAAAAGCCCACACATCAGCCTGAGAAATCCAGTGTCAGACGAGAGGGTGCTTCCCCCCCCCCCCCGGGGTGGATAAAGAGAAACCCTGACAACGGAGTGATTAAAATGTTGAACGTTTTTACAACAACACTTGATATTCGTTAAACATGTTATATATGCATGCCATGGCATCAGGACTTTATAAAGTTAGGATTGAGCCCCATCAATAGCAAAAAGTAATGTTCCCCAACACAAACACACAAGTGAACTCTTTGAAAAGCAGAAGCTGACATCCTTAGGAAAAACAAATGCTTCTCTCTTTCCGTCTCCTTTTGGTGTGTCTTTGTACGTGTACTAACCAGAAGGAAACAAAAGTCTGCTCTGAGCCCTGCACCGGGGGTAACAACCCACCAACCCACCAACTCCCAGTTTCTTTCTATCTTAAAATAAAATAAATGTATAATGCTGTTAGATATATTCGTAAGGCGAGGTGGTGCTGATTTCAATGCCAAATGTCAAATCACCTCCCTATGACTGGAAGCCCTCTTTATGCTAATCAACAAGGCTTTGGTATTCAGATGATATGTCTACACGGCGCCTGAGTGTGTTTTTAATATCCCTAGGAGAGGGGTGTATGCAAGTGTGTGTATATCTCTGTCTGTTGTAGCTCGAGAGAGAGAGAGAGAGAGAGAGAGAGAGAGAGAGAGAGAGAGAGAGAGAGAGAGAGAGAGAGAGAGAGAGAGAGAGAGAGAGAGAGAGAGAGAGAGAGAGAGAGAGAGAGAGAGAGAGAGAGAGAGAGAGAGAGAGAGAGAGAGAGAGAGAGAGAGAGAGAGAGAGAGAGAGAGAGAGAGACCTTTCAGGCTGTCGCACCCAGGGGCGTCCGTGGCAGCGACGGCGGTGCTACTACCCTGGTTCGGGGGCCGCGGCATCGTGGGCGCCTCTTCTGTTTTAACCGTGGGAAGGAACAAGAAGAGCAGCAGGAAGGTTTCTTAACACCTCTGTTGCCCCCCACTTCCCTTCTCTTCCCCATCGCTCTCGCCTCCCCCAGCACCAGCGGGCTGCCCTGATTAGCGCCCGTCTGTAATTACACAGTAAGGAGAGGTGTGCTGCTCCTCATGGGGTAGCTCTGATTCATGTAGGAGGAGGGGGGGCACCGTCTGCCGTAACACTGATGGGTATCATAAAAGTAGTGGTAGTAAAAAAAAAGTTGAAAAAGCAGTAAAAAAAAAGATGGAGCAGGCTTCAAGTCAGAGGCACTGTAGGCAGGGCACTATGCCGCCCCGAAGAGAGACAGAAAGGGTACTATTTGAGATTGTTTTGTTCCATGCATTCTTTAAACATGAGCTCTTTCTCTGACTGTCGCCTTTGTAAAACAGGAAATCAAATAACAGAAGGAACAGGAAGAAATCTACTTCCCCGTTCAAACACCCAAAATATAAATGTGCTATCTTCACTAACAATAGAAAAGTTTCAGAAATCATCTTCCACGTGCGTGTGTGCATTTACAAGTGAGTGTGTGTGTGTGTGTGTGTGTGTGTGTGTGTGTGTGTGTGTGTGTGTGTGTGTGTGTGTTTGCGTGCGTCCCTCTGGGCATCTATGTGCGTGTGTGTGTGAGTCCATGCGTCAGTGCAGGGTCTAACAGTGTCACAGGCAGTGCTCTTGCTGCCTTGTGAAGGACTGAGAGCTGGGGTCAGCGAGAAGTCAAAGGTCAGGAGTTGACAGTGCTCATGCTGCTGTGTTGAAGGACTGAGAGCTGGGGTCAGGGAGAAGTCAAAGGTCAGGAGTGGACAACTGTTGATTGGGTATTCTTACTCAGAGATATTCATGAATAACCCACACTTTTGCAGTAAACAAATTCATGTCGATTGGAGATTTTCTTAAGAATTTGAGTTTCACATGCGTTATGATCAAGTGATGGTCTTAACAGATCAAACTCAGGTTCTTTGGGTTTCCATTTTGACTTTCATTAGTAACCTATTTTAAGGTATTTTATATGCTGGAACCATTTCTTTCTATGTCTTGTGTGTGATTTTGTGTGTCAGCTGTAGACTGCCAAGTGACTTAAAGGACATGCCTGCCTTGTACAGAGCCACAGCAGAGCAGAGCAGAAGCACAGCTGAGTGCTGCCATCTATTGGTCAGACCAGGGACCAGGGCCAAGGGGGCTCGCAAGTTGTCCTAATGTGGACACCATACAAGTTTGAGTCAAGTTCATCTTATGAACGCAGCTGTTATCCTTGTGGATTGGAGTGTTTCCAACATTACGACGTTTTACGAGTTGGGTATTTAGTCCGCCAAACTTTTCACACACACAAGTGCTCTCACAACGAATCGGAATGGTCTTACCTGAGGGAGCAGGCAATCAAGGAGAATTCTTCAAGAGGGGAATGTATGCTTTCAAGTGAAGTGCGCTATGATCCCCTACCTGTGTAGGGGGGCTTGCTGGTATTACTCACAGTGTCAAGCTAATGCACGCCGATGTGTGGTGAAGTTATTGCTCTGACTACGAGCCTGCTGGTTATAGCCGAAAGCCCTCGGTTTGATCTTTTATTTAGATTCCTTTTTTGCTCACGATTCCAGGACCATTTTTAAAAAGCATTTTACAGTCAACAAACTACAAAGCACAGACATTCTCTGGACAGAGGCACTCGGAGGCATTTATGAACAGCAAAGAGAGAAAACAGACTGTGGTTCATGGTGTCAGGATGATAGAATATCAACAGCACTAGGTACACCCAATTAAAAGAGCTTTCTCTAAACCCCGGATAGACCCCAGTACAGTCTGAACGGGATATGAAAACGGTGTAAGACATTCTGTTGGGTTTGTGTCTGGACGGTAGACTAAAGAGTTGCATATGCATTGAAGTGGTCCCCGTTTTTTGTGTGTGTGTGTGTGTGTGGGGGGGGGTTCCAAAAGGGAAGGAGGGGGAGTGGTGCAGCTAAAACAATTATTCTACCATTAGTTTTCCTCGGGTCACAATTGTGGCATAATGCAATAGATTCATTTATTTCATTCATTTTACTTCTTAGAGAGCGACGTGCAATTTAATTACCCATGCTCCTCTTTGGCTGCCTGAGCGAGGGCGAGCGTCTCTTCGCAAAGACGGCGGAGTGGCCCCCCTCCCCTCGCTCACTCACTTCTCGTAAAGGATCGAGGGTGGCGAAACAATGATGGATAGACTCTGAAAAGTGCATTATTTCTGATGCATTTTTGATTATTTTTACCCTTTCCCTTTTTTCACGTAATGCAATAAGCATGATATACCCTGAGTTCTGTCAAATGCATGGATATTGCAACGGCTCGGGCCGCTACCCGTTCCCTTTACTGTTAAGAAAGGAACTGTGCAGGCAACTCCTATTGTCTCTGAAACTCTGGGTTTCATAGGGTTCTCTTCCTCTCTTTTCTTTTTCTTTCTCTCTCACATACACTCTCACTCTCTCTCCTTATGCCTCTTTCTCTCTCCCTCTCTTTTTTCACCCATCTCTCTACATATCACTCTCTCTTTTTGTCTCGCTCTCTGTCTCGCTCTCACTCTCTCTCTCTCTCTTTGTCTTCTCTCTCTCTTTGTCTCTCTCGCTCTCTCTTGCCTGTAGCATGCTTGGAGACATTCACAGTTGGACCAGTGCCTCCACTCTCCCTGAAGAATGGGCTATATCGTTCCCTATCTGAAGCATTTCAAGGGCCTCTTTAAAGTCAACAAATCGATAATGCTCATATGAGGGGTGAAAGCTGAGGTTATATTCATATGAGATAAAAATGTTTCAGACACATTCCCCGCTCCTCCACCCTACCCTGGAGATCCCGTGACCTCTTGTTTTGTTTACATAATGCATGCTGTGAATGAAATCATTAAAAAAAAAATGTTGTTTAACATTCTCTACCTCATACGCGTATGTGTGTGCAGTAGATAGTCCAGGTCAGTATCTGTAATTGAGCTGCTAATTTCACTATCCATCGTGCTAATGTGGCGTGGCCTCCCTCCCATCCACACAGTCAAAGACATGCTGTAGGACTAGGAGACTATTGACTACTGTTCTACACTGTTGTTGCCACAATATTGATTAGCAAAGCACTGCCTCCTCAACTGAATAACCAGAATTGAACACAAGCCCCAAATTCTAATGCCATCAAGATATTAAGAAGACCATGTTCATTCCACTTCAATTCTGTTCAAACTAGCTTTATGCCAAACGGAGAACCCGATGTTCGCCAAAGCAATACAACATCACTGAAATGAATCAAGTCAATATGTAATATACGGATGATAATCTTACTGAAATGATGTGAAAAGAGAGTGGTTGTGTGTGGCTGGTTGATCGGTCACATCCTATGGTATTGTGTCCTGGACAGTCAGGAAAGCCCATCATGGTAAGTTCAAATGCTTTCATAAACCATAGTCTCATGTTGCCATCCTCCCAAGTCTTGTTCGTCACTCAGCTTTGAGGCTGTCCTAATATGGACACCATATTGGGGAGCTGAAGGTACAGAAACCATCAAATGGAGTTGCTCTTCCCAGACGTTTGTTGTGGAGCCCGTGGTGTTTGCGGAGCCTCCTCCAACCAATGTATCTTCTTTCAGGTAGAGAGAACTGCTTTGATTCGACAGAGGGCCTTACCAAGACAGGTGCTGATAGGCCTTTGTGCTAGAGGGAGGGGTCAGGTCTACAGGTGAAGGCGGTACAGGTGAGTTTGGCAGCGGAGCGGAGGCTCGTCTGTCGAACATGTCGCTGAGATCAGCTCCAAAGGCTTTTCTTGGCATGGAACTTCCCTCACAAAGAACGACAATGTAGCAACTCTGGGAAGGACACGTCATTGGCTAACCTCCAGCAGGAAATGACCAAAAAAGGACAGCTGCTTATATTTTTGGGTTATGATTAAACACATAGCCATGTCACTCGACCCATTATGAAAGATAATCATATATCGCCATAGGCTGTATCCTAACTTGAGATTGGGGCCTGTATTCATAAATCGTCTCACAGTAGGAGCGCTGATCTAGGATCAGTTTTGCCATTTTAGATCATAATGAATGAGATTATATGGACAGGTAGGAGATAATCCTAGATCAGCACTCGTACTCTGAAACGCTTTATAAATACGGGCCTTACATAGTAACTCATGTACTACCTAATGGTGCGTTGATGTCAATAAGAGATTTGTGGGAAAGGTAGATTGATAGATCTGAAGTTAGGATTTATTGAAATGTATCATTTGAGTATGTGTAAAGTGTAAAGTTTTTTGCTTTAACAGGCTCTTCATCAGAGCAATACGAAGCAGTAGAAAACCTATCCATCTCATATCTCCAAAACTCTCTCTTCTCTTAAATGTACACACACGGGTGCACGCCCCCCCCCCCCAACCATGGTTCTCCTGACACGGCCTCTCCTGTGACATTTCATCAGCAGGTGTGTGAGGTGTCCCGGTCTTGTCGGTGTGATTGGCTTTGTGCTTTGCTGTCGGTGACGAGGGGGGGGGGGAGATTGATCGTCCCCCTGCAGCTGAGCTCTGGGAGGACCTGGCTGGCTGCTGTGAAAGGTCAGCCACCAGAGGTGAGGGCTTTGATATTGACTCCACAAAGGTTCTGTCTGATGAGACTATTATGTCTGCGACGCTAGGACACAGACCCACACACAGTGACACAGACCCACACACAGTGACACACCCACACCTCGATGACAACCTCATCCACAAATATTACACACACAGATAGGAATATGTACACGCACGCATGCATGCACAAACACAAACACACACACAAGCAGGCATGGGCCCTAGTCAAAAGTAGTGCACTATATAGGGAATAGGGTGTCATTTGGAGGAAAAAACAACTTACTGTATGTTGGCTGGTTGCTCAGAGACAGGACTCTCCATTTCCTCATCTAGTCTGATCTTTTCACATCAGGACATAATACAGACTCATAGGAGATACACTCTGTCATGCTTCCAAAATAAAGGTCTCTTCCATATTACATGCCAGTCTGGATTCAACCTGTAGTCTACACTGGTTTTCCAGCACTTTCCCCCTCTCCCTTTTCCTCTTTTTTGATTTCCCTCCCTCCCTCTCTTTAAGTCTCTCCCTCTGTCAGCACCACTGCAGCTGCTGCCTTTTCTCTCTCTCTCTCTCTCTCTCTCTCTCTCTCTCTCTCTCTCGCTCTCTCTCAATTCCTTTTTATTCCTTTACCTCTCTCCTTTTCTCCCTTTCCCTCTCTCTCAGCACAACGGCTACTGCTGTTTTCTCCTGGACGTTTCCTATCATTGTGCTTAATTTCGCTGCGCCAGGCTGTATGTTTCCTGAGCCGTCTCCATCTGTGTCCCGCGCCCATTCGTCTTACGCCCACCTGTTAATGAATGCTGGAACTAAACGGTTCCTCTCTGCCCTGTTTCTGTGGCCCGGGCCTACGTTGGCCCCTTGCTTCGGGAACCGAGCTACCTAATTAAAGGAAAACAAACGCTAGCGCTTTTCACCGCTCCCCGCTAGCTGCAAAACAGATGTTATTAGCATGTAAATGGCAAACTTCATGATTCATTAAGAAGAGGAAGTGAGAGCTGGTTGGACTAATCTGGTAGAATGCAAGTAACGTACGGGAGGATGGAAGGAGGGAGGGTAAATAAGGAAAGAGGAAAAGAAGGAGTGTGTGTGTGTGTGTGTGTGTGTGTGTGTGTGTGTGTGTGTGTGTGTGTGTGTGTGTGTGTGTGTGTGTGTGTGTGTGTGTGTGTGTGTGTGTGTGCGTGTGTGCGTGTGTGCGATGTGTGCAGGTGTTGTGAGGACAAGGGTTATTGATTGTGTTTAAAGAGGGCCATCAGAGTGGAAATCTGTGCCGAGCAGTCTGAGGCTCATACCTATAATTATTAACATTCTTCTGAGTGTGTCTGTATTGACGGGAGAGGGTGAGAGAATGACAGGAACGATGGTGAGGATGATGAGCGAGAGAGGGGTGAGAGTGACAGGAGTTAGGTAAAGAAATGTTTTTTGGGGGGGGGGGGGGGGGGGGTTTGACGAAGTGAGGAATGAGGAAGTAAAATGTGAGATGGGAGGTTGTGGGAATAATGAGGACTGTGTATTCGCAGCAACAACGATATGAATAGCAGTGATAGGGCATGGGGAACAGCGAAATGGAATAGTAAAGTTGAGATGCAGTATGTTCCCCACTCTAGTAAAATCCTGATCTGTTCTACAGCACAGTTGTTGTGTTTTGAGTGGAGCTGCGGGAATACTGGGCTGCAGCCATGTGTGTCTGTGAACAAGTACACATTACTGAGCCCAGTAAACAAACACACACACACACACACACCGCATGCACGCACACATGCACGCTCGCACACACACACACACACACACACACACACACACACACACACACACACACACACACACACACACACACACACACACACACACACACACACACACACACACACACACACAAACCTAGAAACAAGCTAATAGTCAGGGTCTGGTGCTGGGCTGCCACACTGTAAAAAAGTAATTGCCTAAATCATTAAAGCAATTGAATAGCGGCTACTCAAACATCTCCATTTGCCCGTAGAATTCAAATCATACACTACATGACCAAAAGTATGTGGACACCTGCTCATCAAATATCTCATTCCAAAATCATGTGGTTTAATATGGAGTTAGTCCCCCCTTTGCCGCTATAACAGCCTCCACTCTTCTGGAAAGGCTTTCCACTAGATGTTGGAACATTGCTGCGGGGACTTGCTTCCATTCAGCCACAAGAGCATTAGAGAGGTCGGGCACTGATGTTGTGCGATTAGGCCTGGCTCGCAGTCGGCGTTCCAATTCATCCCAAAGGTGTTCGATGGGGTTGAGGTCAGGGCTATATGCAGGCTAGTCAAGTTCTTCCACACAGATCTCAATAAACCATTTCTGTATAAACCTCATTTTTTTTGCACGGAGGAATTGTCATGCTGAAACAGGAAAGAGCCTCCCCCAAACTGTTGCCACAATCGTCTAGAATGTCATTGTATTCTGCAGCGTTAAGATTTCCCTTCACTGGAAGTAAGGGGCCTAGCCCGAACCATGAAAAACAGCTAGACCATTATTCCTCATCTACCAAATTTAACAGTTGGCACTATGCATTGGGGCGTTCTCCTTGCATCCGGTAGAGTTCTCCTTGCATCCGCCAGACCCAGATTTGTCCGTAGGACTGCCAGATGGTGAAGCGTGACTCATCACTCCAGAGAACAAATTTCCACTCCTCCAGAGTCCAATGTTGGCGAGCTTTACACCATTCCAGCCAAGGCTTGACATTGCACATGGTGATCTTAGGCTTGTGAAGCTCTCGACGAACAGTTTGTGTGCTGACGTTGCTTCCAAAGGCAGTTTGGAACTCGGTAGTGAGTGTTGCAACCAAGTACAGACAATTTTTACACGATACGCGCTTCAGCACTCGCCGGTCCCGTTCTGTGTAGCCTACCACTTCCCGGCTGAGTCGTTGTTGTTGGAAAGGTGGCAGTATTCAGACCCCTTGACTTTTTCCACATTTTGTTACGTTACAGCCTTATTCTAAAGTGGATACAATAATTTTCCTACATACAATACCCCATAATGACGAAGTGAAAACAGGTTTTTAGACATTTTTGCTAATCTATTAAAAATAAAAAACAGAAATACCTTATTTACATAAGTATTCAGTAAGTAAGACTCTTTGCTTTGAGACTCGAAACTTAGCTCAGGTGCATCTGGTTTCCATTGATCATCCATGAGATGTTAACTACAACTTGAATGGAGTCCACCTGAGGTAAATGAACTTGATTGGACATGATTTGGAAAGGCACACACCTGTCTATATAAGGTCCCACAATTGACAGTGCATGTCAGAGCAAAAACCAAGCCATGAGGTCGAAGGACTTGTCCGTAGAGCTCCGAAGCAGGTTTGTGTAGTGGCACCGATCTGGGGAAGAGTACCAAAACTTTTCTGCAGCATTTAAGGCCTCTAAGAACGCAGTGGCCTCCATCATTCTTAAATGGACGAAGTTTGGAACCACCAAGACTCTTCCTGGAGCTTCTCAGGGGGGAAGGGCCTTGGTCAGGGAGGTGACCAAGAATCAGAAGCCACTCCTCAGTAAAAGGCACATGACAGCCCGCTTGGAGTTTGCCAAAAGGCACCTAAAGACTCTCAGATCATGAGAAACAAGACTCTCTGGTCTGATGAAACCATGATTGAACTATTTGGCCTGAATGCCAAACGTCACGTCTGGAGGAAACCTGGCATCTTCCTTAAGGTGAAGCATGGTGGTGGCAGCATCATTCGGTGGGGATGTTTTTCAGCAGCAGGGACTGGGAGACTAGTCAGGATCAAGGGAAAGATGAACAGAGCAAAGTACAGAGAGATCCTTGATGAAAACCTGTTCCAGAGCGCTCAGGACCCCAGACTGGGGCGAAGGTTCACCTTCCAACAGGACAACGACCCTAAGCACACAGCCAAGACAACGCAGGAGTGGCTTCAGAACAAGTCTCTGAATGTCCTTGAGTGCCACGGCCAGAGCCCGGACTTGAACCCGAGAGACCTGAAAATAGCTGTGCAGCAACGCTCCCCATCCAACTTGACAGAGCTTGAGAGGATCTGCAGAGAATAATGGTAGATACACCCCAAATACAGGTGTGCCAAGCTTGTAGTGTCATAGCCAAGAAGACATGAGGCTGTAATTGCTGCCAAAGGTGCTTCGTCAAAGTACTGAATAAAGGATCTGAATACTTATGTAAATGTGATATTTCAGTTTACACTTTTTATACATTTGCAAAAATACTTTTTTTTTTTTTTTTTTGCTTTGTCATTATGGGGTATTGTGTGTAGATTGATGAGGGAAAAACTATTTAATCATATTTAGAATAAGGCTGCAATGTAACAAAATGTGGAAAAAGTCAAGGGGCTGAATATTTTCCGAATGCACTGTATATAGTGTATAAGTGGTACTCACTCAGATGTCAATCAGATGTTCTTGTCTGTAAGGACAGACGCTGGGAGACAAGAAGTGAGTACAGGGAGTGAATATTTAATGAATAAACAGACAGGAAACTAACCACAAACAGCGTCTGGACAAGGGACACATAACGACATTAACGCTGACTCGGGAAAGAAACTGAGGAAGTGACAGATATAGGGGAGGTAATTAATAACGTGATGGAGTCCAGGTGAGTCTGATGAAGCGCTGATGCGCGTAAAGATGGTGACAGCTGTGCGTAATGATAAGCAGCCTGGCGACCTCGAGCTCCAGAGACGGGGAGCGGGAGCAGATGTGACATTTATCACTTCATGTTTTTCAGTACTGTTCAGAAATATTAGTTTATTGAGTAAATGCAACTTTATATATCTGTGTTCTACTAATCTGAAGTTATTGAGTTTTTACAAATTATGATTATTTAATATTTTAAAGTCAGATGTTCTTACTTGATTCTATTATGTTTTACGTCTACTTAAAATAATAAAGTAGTAGTCAGACACATTGATATTTGACTAAAAATCACTTGATTTATGGGTGTTGGCTGACGGTTTTCAAGTTATGAATACTTAATAGTTCCATGTGCCACTGTTTTTAGAGGATTGTGGGTCATTTAAAAAAAATCACTTTATGACACATTTACATCATGTTGTATGCATGTTTGAAGAAAGAAAAGTATATTTCTAGAATAGTATTCAGCAGTTTCTTGTGCTATGAGGTGTAATTGTTCATGATTGAATGGATATCAAAAAATGTCAACTCGTCAAATACAGAAAACAATGTTAAACATTAAGACACGACCACTGACAATGACTAATCAGAACTACTTACACTTGACAAAATGTGCAATGAAGGTTAGTCATTTAAGTAGTAGGGACACTACATTTTTATGTTCACTATAACAAATATTCATGTTCAAGTAACTTCAGTTGTTACAGTTCTATCATGTTTTGGGGAAGACCCAGATGCAGACAGTGTCAAAGTAACAAAAGTTTATTACTAGAACAGGGGGCAGGCAAAACGACAGGTCAAGGGCAGGCAGAGGTCAGTAATCCAGATCAGAGTCCAAAAGGTACAGAACGGCAGGCAGTCTCAGGGTCAGGGCAGGCAGAGGTCAATAATCCAGTGTGATGTGACAAGGTACAGAACGGCAGGTAGGGTCAGGGCAGGCAGAATGGTCAAAACCGGGAAAACAAGAAAACAGGAACTAGACACAGACAGGAGCAAAGGGAAAACCACTGGTAGACTTGAACAAAACGAACTGGCAACAGACAAACAGAGAACACAGGTATAAATACACTGGGGATAATGAGGAAGATGGGCGACACCTGGAAAGGGGTGGAGACAAGCACAAAGACAGGTGAATCAGATCAAGTTCAGAATACACAATGCAATTTAGTGTCAAAAAGTTAATAAAACAAAAAACAGATAAATATTTAGAACTTAAAAGATAACCATATGGGTGATAATGTTATTACTTTAACTGACAAACTTTGAGTTGGGTTACTCAAATAGTTCTAGGCAACGGGTTTCTACAAAAAAAGAGTTAACGGAACTAATTACATTTTACAGTGCATAGCCCACCCCTCACTACGCTCAATGTGTTTGTTTTCTACTTTCTGACAACCCTAAATATGTTTTTATGAATGTCTAATGATGATTGTGTGTGTGCACATGTGTGCGCTTGTAAACTCAGCAAAAAAAGAAACGTCCCTTTTTCAGGACCCTATCTTTCAAAGATAATTTGTGAAAATCAAAATAACTTAACAGATCTTCATTGTAAAGAGTTTAAACAGTGTTTCCCATGCTTGTTCAATGACCCATAAGCAATTAATGAACATGCGCCTGTGGAACGGTCGTTAAGACACTAACAGCTTACAGACGGTAGGCAATTAAGGTCACAGTTATGAAAACTTAGGACACTAAAGAGGCCTTTCCACTGACTCTGAAAGACACCAACACCTGCACAGGTACAGAATGGCAACAACGACTGCCCGAGTTACACCAGGAACGCACAATCCCTCCATCAGTGCTCAGACTGTCCGCAATAGGCTGAGAGAGGCTGGACTGAGGGCTTGTTGGCCTGTTGTAAGGCAGGTCCTCACCAGACATCACCGGCAACAACGTCGCAAACCCACCGTCGCTGGACCAGACAGGACTGTCAAAAGTGCTCTTCACTGACGAGTCGCAGTTTTGTCTCACCATGGGTGATGGGCGGATTCGCGTTTATCGTCAAAGGAATGAGCGTTACACCAAGGCCTGTACTCTGGAGCGGGATTCATTTGGAGGTGGAGGGCCCGTCATAGTCTGGGGTGGTGTGTTACAGCATCATCGGACTAAGCTTGTTGTCATTGCAGGCAATCTCAACACTGTGCGTTACAGGGAAGACATCCTCCTCCCTCATGTGGTACCCTTCCTGCAGGCTCATCCTGACATGACCCTCCAGCATGACAATGCCACCAGCCATACTGCTCATTCTGTGTGTGATTTCCTGCAAGATAGGAATGTCAGTGTTCTGCAAGGCCAGCGAAGAGCCCGGATCTCAATCCCATTGAGCACGTCTGGGACCTGTTGGATTGGAGGGTGAGGACGAGGGCCATTCCCCCCAGAAATGTCCGGGAACTTGCAGGTGCCTTGGTGGAAGAGTGGGGTAACATCTCACAGCAAGAACTGGCAAATCTGGTGCAGTCCATGAGGAGGAGAGGCACTGCAGTACTTAATACAGCTGGTGGCCACACCAGATACTGACGGTTACTTTTGATTTTGACCTCCCCTTTGTTCAGGGACACATTATTCCATTTCTGTTAGTCACATGCATGTGGAACTTGTTCAGTTTATGTCTCAGTTGTTGAATCTTGTTATGTTCATACAAATATTTACACATGTTAAGTTTGTTGAAAATAAACGCAGTTGACAGTGAGAGGACGTTTCTTTTTTTGCTGAGTTTACGTGACCTTGTGTTAGTGTATTAGCTTGCGTAGCCAGCATGTGTGTGGACTGTGGACATATGTGCGTTCCCCTCTCCTTCATCTCCACCAGCTCCTCAGTGTGATGTTTTCCTTTAGCTCTAATGAGTTCTAAGTGGCCAATACTTTCTTCTGCAGGAAACTCGTGTCAAACTAATTAACTTTTAATGAGAGGAAACCAAGTGATTAGAGTGTTTTTCTTGGTAAATGAGCCAATTAATTCTCTGTTGGTCTGAGCTGTGGTGAGAAGCAGGGCTCTCTTTGGGCAGAGAACACTCATCCAACAGGCCAGGGCCAGCTCTCTGTCTATCTGTCTGTCTGTATGCCCTGTTTACATAATCATTGAACACTGGTCACTTTAATAATGTTTACATACTGTTTTACCCACTTCATACGTATATACTGTATTCTGTTAAAGGCTCATCCTATTTAACTACTGCCGTACACACCTTTTCTGTTCATATACTGTCCATACTGTCTTTACACACCGTTATATATACTATATTTCGGACTCTTACATAGCTTTCTTGTTATTTTGGGGATTTGTGTACATTGTTTTGTATTGTTCGGTATTGCTGCACTGTTGGAACTAGAAACATAAGTATCTCGCTGCATCTGCGATAAACTCTATATGTCTGTCTGTCTGTCTGTCTAGCTGCGTGCTAGCCTGTTTGTCCATCCATCAGTCTGGGCAGCTTGGTGGGTGTCTGGTATACTGAGGGCTATGACCGACTGCCTGTACCACTCACCACCTCCCTGCCTCTCTGCCTGTTTGGCCAAGAGTGCTCTCTAGTGATCACTGTGTTTGTCTTTACTGTAACCAAGTCAAGGCTACCCGTGGAGGCAGGTAGCCTAGTGGTTAGAGCATTGGACTATTAACCGAAAGGTTGCAAGATCGAATCCTTGAGCTGACAAGGTAAAAATGTGTCGTTCTGCCCCTGAACAAGACAGTTAACCCGCTGTTCCTAGGCCATCATTGAAAATAAGAATTTGTTCTTAACTAACTTGCCTAGTTAAATAAAGGTTAAATAAAAATATGGACTGCACTAAGTAGTGCCTGCAATTCACACTGGTTTTAGTAGAAAAGTCACTGCCAAGAAACGCTAGCACTTTTTTCGGATGAAAAACATTACTTTACTCAGCATAGATTGTGTTGAAAGTTACAATTCATACTACTACAACAGTGTGATTGTTTTGGAATCCTCTGAATTGTGTGCTTATTGTTTTTTCTCAATTTTCGCCTGATTGACGTGCCCAAAGTAAACTGCCTGTTGCTCAGGCCCTGAAGCCAGGATATGCATATAATTGGTACCAATGGAAAGAAAACACTTTGACTTTTGTATAAATGTTACAATAATGTAGGAGAATATAACACAAAAGATATGGTAGGAGAAAATCCAAAGAAAAACCAACCTGATTTATTTTTGTGGGAGAGACCATCCTCTTACAATGGCAAGTATAAGGGCATACTGAAAATTAGCTCCCTGGATGCAATTCCTATGGCTTCCACAGAGTGTCAGCAGTCTATGTTCAAGGTTTCAGGCTTGAAACTTCCAAAACGAATAAAAAAGTTCAGTTTTAGTACAGGGACACAGTCTTGGAAATTCGTGTTGGCGCGCGCCATGAAGACAGGACGCACCTACTACATTCGGTTTCCGATTAAACATACTTCTTTCCATAAGAAATATTATAATTTGATTACATTTTTGGGTATCCAATGAGTAAATAGAAACTTATTTTGACTTGTTGAAACAAAGTTTAGAGGTAGATTTCCGGATTCCTTTCTCTGTATGTTGAACTAGTGGATTACTCAAATCAATGGCGCCAACTAAACTGACTTTTTGGGATATAAATACGAATTTTATCTATCTAGCTGGGACCCTTTGGATGACAAATCAGAGGAAGATTTTCAAAAAGTAAGTGAATATTTAATTGCTACTTCCGACCCACTGGAATTGTGATACAGTGAATTATAAGTGAAATAATCTGTCTATAAACAATTGTTGGGAAAATGACTTGTGTCACGCACAAAGTAGATGTCCTAACCAACTTGCCAAAACTATAGTTTGTTAACAGGAAATTTGTGGAGTGGTTGAAAAACAAGTTAATGACTCCAACCTAAGTGTATGTAAACTTCCGACTTCAACTGTATTTCAGTATAACTGTGCTTCATCATCATCACATAATATTGTTGTAAAAGTATGACAGTACAGCAGAATATATTTATTATATTTAACACCTGCTGTGTTCTGGTCGATTTGGACCAATTTACAAGTTTTCTCTCTGAAAAACGTATTTCATTTGATCGTCATAAGGTTCCATGACTTTGTCCACACAGGGCATCTGAAAACACAAAATACATTTTGATGATTTTCATTACATTTTGGGTGTTGTATTTAACTTTTGTACACCTGTGGTGTTCCCAGTCAAAAAGATTGGTCTTTAGAAATGAATGGGTGCGACTACAATTAGTGTATAAAATTGAGTTCAGGCACATGCCCCTTCATCAGATGGACACACTTCCTCTCCCAGACCCCCACATGCATGTGTTTTTCAGCACACACACACACACACCTCACACCTCACTCCCCTTCTTGGCATCCCCCATGGCATTCTCACAAACAATCGCAACATTGTTTCAATAATATATAGAACTTTTCTTGCAGCTCTGGTATATAAAGCTTTTTTGAGGCCTTGCTCACAATTCACTCTGTGGCAGCACAATGACCAAACGATATACTGTATGGGAGGATCTTGATCATATCTTTTATCATGACACTATCAAAATACTTTAACTTCAGTAGCCATACAGTGGTAGAGACATTACTTATGTACAGTCTATAAAACGGAGTCTGATTATTGATAACCCTAAAAGTTATCTAAGAATGTGTCACGCCCTGACCATAGAGAGCCCTTGTTTCTCTATGGTGTAGGAGGTCAGGGCGTGACTAGGGTGTGTTCTAGTTTAAATTTTCTATGTTGGTGTTTTGTATGGTTCCCAATTAGAGGCAGCTGGTAATCGTTGCCTCTGATTGGGGATCATATTTAAGTAGCCATTTTTCCCACCTGTGTTTGTGGGATATTGTTTGTGTTTCGTTGCCTGTGTGCACGTCATAACGTCACGTTGTTTCTTTATTGTTTTGCTTGTTTCACGGAGATTAATAAATATGTGTAACTATACTCACGCTGCGCCTTGGTCTGTCTCTCAAAACGATCGTGACAGAATGAAAAGCTCAGCAGGCACTGTACGGTTGCTGTAGTTTGAGTGCTAGTAATATGTTTATATCAATGTTCAGATCAGTCCAGTGGTGCCCAATAGACGTCTACCACACACAGGGTCAGGTACTCCTTCCTCTCTGGAATGACCACATTGATGTATTATCCCTCCATGCCGTTACACTGGAAGGTGCCCACTGGTGTAGAAGGGATTATTATAATTTTTTAAACCTTAAATTAACTAGGCAAGTCAGTTATGAACAAATTCTTATTTACAATGACAGCCTACCCCGGCCAAACCCGGACGATGGTGGGCCAATTGTACGCCGCCCTATGGGACTCCCAATCACGGCCGGATGTGATACAGCCTGGATTAGAACCAGGGACTGTAGTGACGCCTCCTGCACTGAGATGCAGTGCCTTAGACCGCTGCGCCACTCGGGATCAAAGCACATCTGCAGGATGAGGCTGCAGAAATAGTAACTATGACTCCTTTAGCACACAGTCCCATGTGAACTCACTATAACGCTGACAAATTGTACAATTTTGCCAGTTTAGCAACTCTGTTGGACTACAACTCCCATAGTTCACCTGGGATTGTTGTTGCCATTGTTGTTATCCACGGAGTACAAGGGCACAAGGCGAGACCCAAATGCAGACACAGGAGGCAGATAGTTGAGCTCCGATATTTATTACACCAAAAGGGGTAGGCAAAAGGCAGGTCGGGGACAGACGAGAGTTCATAAACCAGGTCAGAGTCCAAACAGTACCAGGGGATAGGCAGACTCGAGGTCAGGTCAGGGTTCAGTGAACAGGTCAGAGTCCAAACAGTACAAAGGGATAGGCAGGCTCAAGGTCAGAATAGGCAGAGTGGTCAGGATAGGCAAGGGTCAAAACCAGGAGGGCAGGGAAAAGACAGCGACTGGGAAAAATAGGCGCTAGAAGAAACACTGGTTGACTTGGCAAAACAAGACGAGCTGACACAGAGAGACAGGAAACACAGGGATAAATACACCGGGGACTAATGAGGAAAACAGGAGACACCTGGAGGTGGGTGGAGGCAATGACCGAGACAGGTGAAACAGATCAGGGCGTGACACGGAGTCTCCGATGCAGATCTCAGCTCCATTCAGTCTGCTGGAACAACAATCAATTATTGTGTTCTCCACGGTGATGGAGAACACTGTAGGTATTAAGCAGGTCCAATCACCACCATGGGTTAGGTTCAATCTTAGTGTGATTGCAGGAGCAATGTGCCAAAACACTGTCACGGTTCCCAACAATGGCGTTTAGAGCGTAATCAAAGGCCAATATTGATGACTGGGTGCCTTTACCCCTTAAAGACATATTCTTTCCTGGAAAAGATGCAAAACGAGTTGTAAGAATCAACTTAATTGTAGTTACACATTTAAATGACTTTATATAAGAGCTGATTTATCTGAATTAGTCACTAATGAACCTGTAACATTACTTCAATAATACTCAAATGCAATTTAAAGTGATTGGTCTTATCCTTACCAGTTGGAGAGGGGTATTCAGTCGCGCCAACAGAGTCTGCCAGTCCGAGGAGTCTGCCAGTTTGAGGAGTCTGCCAGTCCGAGGAGTCTGCCAGTTCGAGGAGTCTGCCAGTCCGAGGAGTCTGCCAGTTCGAGGAGTCTGCCAGTCCGAGGAGTCTGCCAGTTCGAGGAGTCTGCCAGTCCGAGGAGTCTGCCAGTTCGAGGAGTCTGCCAGTCCGAGGAGTCTGCCAGTCCGAGGAGTCTGCCAGTCCGAGGAGAATCAACAACAGGAACATCATGATCGATCTCATCATCCTGAAGAGATAACACAGAGCAAATTCAACAAGGGTTTGAATAGGAACAAGTCCACAGAAACATTGACGCAAAGACTGAAACAATCTTTTAGGCTGTAATTCAATCACAATGTTATCATTATTATAAGTTATCATTTTGGTGGAGCATGGAAATAACAAGCAAACAACAAGATTGCAAATATTGTTTTCTGCAGCAGCAATTAATCGTTTTTAGTATCAGCTTCATTCTTATATTCAATCAATCAGTAGTTTCACACATCAATAATCAAACAATGGAGTGCTCCGGCATGTATAAAATCTTCAGCTCTGTCGCTCGTGAAAGTACTATCATACTTGCTTGATACTTATCAAAACATACGAAGTGCATAGCTGAGGAAGCGTGCCTGGGGAGAAGAGTGGATCCTGGCTGAAGGGCACAGTCTTGGCAACGACATAGTGCCTTCAGAAAGTATTCACACCCCTTGACTTTTCCCACATTTTGTTGTGTTACAAAGTGGGATTAAAATGGATTTATTTGTCGTTTTCTTTTGTCAACGATCTACACAACATACTCTGTAATGTCAAAGTGGGAAAAAAATCAAACATTTGTCAAAAAATATATGAAAAATAAAACACTAATATATCTTGATTAAATAACTATTCAACCCTCTGTGGCAATGTTAGAATCACCTTTGACAGTGATTACAGTCTTTCTGGGTAAATCTCTTAGACCTGTCCACACCTGGATTGTGCAACATTTGCCCATTGTTGTTTACAAAATTATTCAAGCTCTGTCAAATTGGTTGTTGATCATTGCTAAACAACCATTTCCAGGTCTTGTCATACATTTTCAAGCAGATTTCAGTCAAAACTGTATCATGGTCACTCATGAACATTCACTATCTTCTTGGTAAGCAACTCCAGTGTAGATTTTTTATTTAACCTTTATTTAACCAGGTAGGCAGTTGAGAACAAGTTCTCATTTACAACTGCGACCTGGCCAAGATAAAGCAAAGCAGTGAGACAAAAACAACAACACAGAGTTACACATATACAAACGTACAGTCAATAACACAATAGAAAAATATATGTACAGTGTGTGCAAATGTAGAAGAGTCGGGAGGTAAGGCAGTACATAGGTCATAGAGGCGAAATAATTACAATTTAGCATTAACACTGGAGTGATAGATGTGCAGATGATGATGTGCAAGTAGAGATACTGGGGTGCAAAAGAGCAAGAGGGTAAGAAATAATATGGGGATGATGTAGTTGGGTGTGCACTTCCAAAGGAAGTGTTGGCTTTGGGGATGACCAGTGAAATATACCTGCCGGAGCTCGTGCTACGGGTGGGTGTTGCTATGGTGACCCGTGAGCTGAGATAAGGCGGAGCTTCTAGCAAAGACTTATAGATGACCTGGAGCCAGTGGGTTTGGCGACGAATATGTAGTGAAGGCCAGCCAACGAGAGCATACAGGTCGCAGTGGTGGGTAGTATATGGGGCTTTGGTGACAAAACGGATGGCACTGTGATAGACTGCATCCAGTTTGCTGAGTAGAGTGTTGGAGGCTATTTTGTAAATGACATCGCCGAAGTCTTTTAGTTTTACTAGCGTTTAAAAGCAGTTGGAGGCCACGGAAGGAGAGTTGTATGGCATTGAAGCTCGTCTGGAGGTTTGTTAGCACAGTGTCCAAAGAAGTGTCAGCTGTATACAAAATGGTGTCGTCTGCATCGATTTGGATCAGAGAATCACCAGCAGCAAGAACGACGTCATTGATAAATAAAGAGAAAAGAGTCTGCCTGAGAATTGAACCATGTGGCACCCCCATAGAGACTGCCAGAGGTCCGAACAACAGGCCCTCCGATTTGACACACTGAACTCGATCTGAGAAGTAGTTGGTGAACCAGGCAAGGCAGTCATTTGAGAAGCCAAGGCTATTTGGCCTTGTGTTTCGATGCAATTTATTATGTGACTTGTTAAGCAAATGTTTACTCCTGATCTTATTTAGGCTTGCCATAACAAAGGGGTTGTATATTTATTTGACTCAAGACATTTCAGCTTTTCATAATAATTCCACTTTGACATTATGGGGCTACTGGTGTGTAGGCCAGTGACCCAACAAATCTACATTTTATCAATTGTAAATTCAGGCTGTAACACAACAAAATATGGAACAAGTCCAAGTGTACTTTCTGAAGGCACTGTACATTACGATTAGGGTGCCACACTGGAATTTGTACTAAAGGCACATTCACCGCTCTTGTCCTCATAAGGCATGCCAGCCTTCACAGGTAAAGGTCATTTCCTGGCACAGGGAAACACTGGCATTTAAAAAAAAGGCAAACTCCACCCTCCAATAACAAGAAGGACCTGAACGCAATCATAGAAAAAAAGTGAGCTGGCGTGCCGACAGATATGGCAGCTCTGCTTCTAGCTCCTAAGAAACTTTTTGCGGTATTTTTTGTGTGTGTTATCTCTTACGTTATTAGCCCAGATTGTTTAATGTGTTTACATACAGACAGAAATAACTTTTGTATAGCAGAGCGACGGAAACTCACCAGCATTACGACCAGGAATACGACTTTCCCGAATAGTTCGTACCCCCCAGGGCAATTGAACTTATTCCAGAGGCTGCTCCAAAACACCGCCGGCGGAGAAGAAGTATTCAGGGTTGACTTCTAATCCGACTCAAGGGGCGTGTACACCATCCACCGCTTCCGAGTATATTACTCGCTAATGTTCAGTCTCTGGACAATAAAGCAGATGAGCTCAGGGCGAGGATCTCCTTCCAGAGAGACATCAGGGATTGTAACATACTCTGTTTCAAAGAAACATGGCTCTCTCGGGATATACTGTCCCCGTCCATTCAGCCAGCTGGGTTCACAGTACATCGCACAGACAGGAATAAAGAACTCTCCAGGAAGAAGAAAGACGGGGATGCATGTTTCATGATTAACTACTCATGGTGTGATTGTGATAACATACAGAAACTCAAGTCCATTTACATTTTTTATTTTATTTTATTTAGTAAACATTTTCTTAACTCTATTTCTTGAACTGCATTGTTGGTTAAGGGCTTGTAAGTAAGCATTTTACGGTAAGGTCTACACCTGTTGTATTCGGTGCATGTGACAAATTACATTTTATTTGATTTCACCCGACCTAGAATAACTCACAATCAAATGCCGACCGTATTACTTCCCAAGATAATTATCTTCGGTTATCGTCCCAGCCGTGTATATTCCCCCTCAAGCCGATACCACGATGGCCCTCAAAGAATTACACTGGACTTTATGCAAACTGGAAACCCCATATTCTGAGGCTGCATTTATTGTGGCTGGGGATTTTAACAAGGCAAATTTTAGGAAAACGCTACCAAAGTTCTACCAACACATTGACTGTAGTACTCACTCTGGAAAAACAGCTTTGCACACAAAAAGCTTTGCACACTCTTGGCATTCTCTCAACCGGCTTCATGAGGAATGCTTTTCCAAAAGTCTTGAAGGAGTTCCCACATAGGCTGCTTTTCCTTCACTCTGCGCTCCAACTCATCCCAAACCATCTCAATTGGGTTGAGGTCGGGTGATTGTGAAGGCCAGGTCATCTGATGCAGCACTCCATCACTCTCCTTCTTGGTCAAATAGCCTTTACATAGCCTGGAAGTGTGTTTTGGGTCATTGTCCTGTTGAAAAACAAATGATCGTCCCACTAAGTGCAAACCAGATGGGATGAAGTATCACTGCAGAATTATGTGGTAGCCATGCTGGTTAAGTGTTCCTTGAATTCTAAATAAATCACTGACAGTTTCACCAGCAAAACACCCCCACACCATCACATCATCTCCTCTCTGCTTCATGGTATCACGTTTCAAGGTAAGACCCAGATGCAGACAACGTCGAATTAACAACAGTTTATTAATCCAACCGTGGCAGGCAAAAGACAGGTCCAGGACAGGCATGGGTCAATAATCCAGATAGGTGGGGCAAAGGTACCGGACGGCAGGTAGGCTCAGGGTCAGGGTAGGCCAAAAAGGTCAAACCGGGAAAACTAGAGAACAGGAACAATCAAGAGACAGGAACAGAGGGAAAACCGTTGGTAGACATGACGAAACAAAACAAACTGGCAACAAACAAACAGAGAACACAGGTATAAATACACATGGGATAATGAGGAAGATGGGCAACACCTGGAGAGGGGTGGAGACAATCACAAAGACAGGTGAAACAGATCAGGGTGTGACACACGGTGGGAACCACACATGCACAGATCATACGTTCACCTACTCTGCATCTCAAATCAAATCAAATCAAATGTTATTGGTCACATACACATGGTTAGCAGATGTTAATGCGAGTGTCGCGAAATGGTTCCAACACGGTGGTTGGAACCAAAAATCTCAAATTTGGACTCATCAGACCAAAGGACAGATTTCCACCAGATTAATATCCATTGCTCGTGTTTCTTGGCCCAAACAAGACTCCTCTTCTTATTGGTGTCCTTTAGTAGTGGTTTCTTTGCAGCAACTTGACCATGAAGGCCTGATTCACGCAGTCTCCTCTGAACAGTTGATGTTGAGATGTGTCTGTCATTTGAACTCTGTGAAGCCCTTAATAGGGCTGCAATCTGAGGTGCAGTTAATACTATTGAACTTATCCTCTGCAGCAGAGGTAATTCTGGGTCTTCCTTTCCTGTGGCGGTCCTCATGAGAGCCAGTTTCATCATAGCGCTTGATGGTTTTTGCCGACTGCACTTGAAGAAACTTTCAAAGTTCTTGAAATGTTCTGTATTGACTGACCTTGGACTGTCGTTTCTCTTTGCTTATTTGAGCCGTTCTTGCCATATTAGGGACTTGGTCTTTTACCAAATAGGGATATCTTCTGTATACCACCCCTTCCTTGTCATAACACAACTGATTGGACAGAAATTCCACAAATTAACTTTTAACAAGGCACAACTGTTAATTGAAATGCATTACAGGTGACCACCTCATGAAGCTGGTTGAGAGAATGCCAAAAGTTTGCAAAGCTGTCATCAAGGCAAAGGGTGGCTACCTGGAAGAATCTCAAATTTCAAATATATTTTGATTTGTTTAACACTTTTTTGCTTTCTACATGATTCCATATGTGTTATTTCATAGTTTTGATGTCTTCACTCTTATTATACAATGTAGAAAATAGTACAAATAAAGAGTGAGTAGGTGTGTCCAAACTTTTGACTGGTACTGTATATATCCAGAATATATGTTCTGATATTGCTTAATTTTTTTGTTTTAACTTTTTGTATTATGTGAGTAGTGTTTTGTATTTCTAGGTATTATTACCGCACTGTTGGAACCAGAAACACAAGCATTTCACTTCACCTGCAATAATATCTGCAAATCTCTGTACGCGGCCAATAAACTTTGATTTGATTTAAATGTCTTATTTCACGAAACTACACATATCCTCCACTTCAGGCAAACATGATATGCTTTAGCTCATGGGTGTGGGGAATGTGCCCCTTTCTGTCCAATGAGGTTATTTCTGGACAATATTTCTGCAAGTAAAAATAGGGTTACACTTTAGAATAGGGAACACATTTTAAGGTACTATGTCCTTAATAGTCCAACATTGAGACAGCTTACTTAGAATCGGTTTCTTGCGCAACTTGCTCTTTATTAAATACTAATATGTATTTATTATGGCTAACAAATAGGTTATTAAGGATTGGCCAGTAACGCAGTACTTATAATGTTTTAATAAGAAAACACTTACAGTAATTAAGGCCTAATATACGGCTAATAAGACATAACAGAGACCTTATTAGCTACTTATATACACCCTTATATTCAACAAATGAATGGCTAATATGTGTCAAATGTGTCACCGTGTGTTTTATTATTTGCTTGTTTTGTTTATTACGATCATTTCCAGTGATGATCGTAATGATAAGCCTTTATTGTAACAAGTGCGCTCCCCAAAAAATAAACACAAAGATAAAAACAATTGTTTTCATTGTATCAATTAATTTATTGTATCAATTAATTAGATATGATAGTTGATATGATTGTTTAATGTGGCATATGACTTGATTCATGTCTGTTATGACCATTTATTAGGACTGTGTTATAGTACTTGCATGTGTTTGACATTGTAGTTGTCTGTAGAGGTGAGTGATTCAAATGGCCACCAGAGGGCCACAGACTGTTCATCTGAGGAGAGGCAGGGACTGAGAGACAGTAGGCCTAGATGTTCCATGTGAATACAGTAGCGTGAAATCACCCCTGGTAGAATCAGTGGTCTGTACTCGTAAAGCATCTGACTAGGAGTGTTGATCTAGGATCAGGGCCCTCCCGTCCATGTCATCTTATTCCTTAGGATGTTAAAGGTAAAACTAATCCTAGATAAGCACGCCTACTCTGAGGCTCTTTATGAATACAGGGCAGCATGCCCTTGACTAATACTGTATCCTGTATCCCATTTAAGTAATATTTACATAGGCTATTGTGCAACTGTGCTCAAATCCTCTAGGAGCCGCACAATGCCCTGTGTCACTCCCCGGCAGGGCTCATTGACGTTCCCGGTCCGTCCGGGACTCTCAGAACCTGCAAAATGTGTCTGATTCAACTCTCAATTACAAAATGAGTTTGAAGTACTAACGTTCAGGTCTTTATCTGTCACAATATGGCTCAAGTTTGTTGAAGTGTTTAAAAAGAAAAGTCATGCATCACCGGCAGCTGGTGCTGTTTCAAAGCAGACCCATCCCCTTAAAGATGAAATACATTTTGTTTCAAGTCCTGTACCTCTGCTGGATGATGAGAGCTCTAGGGGGGGGGGGGGGGGGGGGGGGGGAGTGGAGTGGAGAAGGGCGTGAGAAAAAATATCTGTTTGATTTGTCAGAACTTCTTTAGATTAATCTACAGCTGTCACTATACTGAGCAGCCAGACCTTATCATCAACTTTCATCTGGCTGATTTCACCCCAGGCACCAGACACACCATTCACACACACACACGTATTCACACGCATGTGCACACACCATTCACACACACACACGTATTCACACGCATGCGCACACACCGTTCACACGCACACAAACCTCTGCAGCACAGGACAACCGCCTCTCCCTGATTAGAGCAGAGAGCAAAAGGGTGTCACTCAGGTGAGTATGATAGTGACACAGAGGACAGAAACCAGTCAAATATTCTGCTTTTCCCTGTTAGAGTCGTTTGGCACTGATCTATTTCCATATGTTTGTGTGTGCGTGTCTCTGTCTCTGAATGTCAATGTATTGCCACACTCGACTACACTAGTTGTCTATCTGTCTAGTCCACACGTGAACAGGGCCACATGAGCACGTCGTCAGAATGGCAGTCTAATTGAGTGCGATCGGCATTCGAAGGCCCATTTGCATTCCCAGGCTCGGGCTCTAATGCAAACAGAGACAGCGAGAGTCTCTCTGTGATTTGAGTCTTTAAAATAACACATTTTGTTCAATCACCAGCCAAGCAGAGCGTTGGGGGAGAGAGAAAAAGAGAGAGAGAGCGGGAGAGAGAGAAAAGAGGTCACATTCTAGTACGAGTGTGATGATTTGATTACATGTGGATCCTTCAGTATATTAATCAAGTATTCTAGACTCAGATATTACAGTAGTGCTGTACAAACACGCACACGCACACACACACACACACTAAGCATGTTTAAGAAACATAGCTTATCTCTGTACCAGTACCCTCAGGGCCGGTTGGAGACTCAGTAGATGACAAGAACACTTATGCATGAATCCCTTTGGCTCTGAGGAACACTAATCAGGCAAGCCCGTACCCTGAGAAACAAACAGGGCTGGGACGGGAGTGGGATTATTATTAATTAACACGTTTAAAAGTGAAGGCACACTCTGAGACATCCCTAATTACCGCTGCTGGTGCTGGAGTTAAAACACACCCGAGACTCAGTGCACACTGGAGTGGATGTGTGTGTGTGTGTTTGCTTAACCTTACTGTCATAACCCACACTTTGGTTCCTCTCCTGTGTGTTCTATGCTGCTATCCCTGCTCCTGAGTGGCGCAGTGGTCTAAGACACTGCATCTCAGTGCAAGAGGAATCAATGCTGCATCACATCCGGCCCGTGATTGGGAGTCCCATAGGGCGGCACACAATTGGCCCAGCGTCGTCTGGGTTCGGCTGGGGAAGGCCATCGTCGTTAATAAGAATTTGTTCTTAACTGACTTGCCTAGTTAAATAAAGGTTCAATATAAAATAAATCCCAGTGCACATTTCTCCACATCTGGCTTGGCTCAAAGACACACAGACTTCAGGGATTTTCTGCTTAGCCTTGAAATACCTCTTCACCTGTGTGTGTTCGGGATTAATTGAGTCCCTCAATGAGTTCCACAGAGACAGAGGAGTACTGAAGTATCTGTCTGTTGACGGCCTCAGTTTAATGCATAGAGCAGGACTAGGGTGTGGGCTGTGTTATTATTACATTACAGTAAGACAATGATTTACAATTCATTCCATTCCATTTTAACACACACAAATGGTCATGGACTCAAACTGGGTGATGAAGTAAAACAATAGACCTATAGCATATTCATAGTTATTAGAAAAATTGGTTTGTTATTCATTTAAAAAAATGCACCATGAACTGTTAAAAGTGCTCATATTGCTGGTTGCAATTCCTCATATTGCAGCCAGGAGGTGCTCTTTAAAAAAGAGTGGATTATTCATTATCAATAAAAAGAGAGGTAAACCCATTGGATTATACTATCTCCATGGGTAAACCTTCCATCCTAAAGTTTGCTCATCTAAATGCTGTAATTTAGGTCAATACAGCTAAGTATCCCAATTACCTTCATACAAACATTTTTTTGTCTTCTTTTAACTGAACACAAACTTTATTATTTAAATAATTATCTGTCTCTTCTATATTTATTCAGAGTATGGAATCACATACACACACCTCTCCCTTGTTGACACACTTTCATTCATCCCCATCCCATTCCTAAGTGGAAAAGCAGGTCTATGGGTTGTTCACAGCCTGTCTGTGCTGTTTTAGGGACATTAGAAGATTCTGAAATGTGCAACTCAGCATTGAGAGAAACGTGGAAGTCTTAAACCCTGGCATTTTATCTAGCCTCCCCTCTTCCACATGGGTTGTTGATGAAAATGCAAGTGATAATACCTGTCCAGGAGAAGTAGGTTCTGTCTTAAATGGCACCCTATTTATTCCCTATATAGTGCACTACAATTGACCAAAGCCCTTTGCTCCCTGGTCAAAAGTAGTGCACTATATAGGGTATAGGGTGCCATTAGGGATGCAGAAGTAGAGAGATCCAACAGGCTCCTTAGAAAAATGAAGGGGCCTGACTTTCTCAATTTTGCAAAAATAATTATGATTCAAAATACTAAATTGAAATCTAAAATCTAAATCCACTCTCTATCGTTTACCTTCCCATAACCTAAATTTAATTTTGCATGACTATGTACAAATGTTTCGTACTGGTGCTATGTCTACTGATAGGATGTGCAGGTGAGAGACCCTCCAGCCAGTCTGTGTAGGAGTGTTGCTCAACTCTGACATGCTCCTACCACCATGTTGGCCTCAGGTGTGAGACAATAGACTACATGATCTGTCTCTCTTTCTTTCTCATTCTCTCCCTCTCAATCTCAATCCCTTTGTCTCTCCCTCTCTATTTCCATATGCCTCTTTGCCTCGCTCTCCCTTCTCCCTCGCTCTAGGGTCGTATATCCACCATCAGCTTGTCTTTCTCTGGCAGCGCTGCACACCATCTCTCCCCTCTCTCCTTCTCTCCCTCCCATTCTCACTCACACTCTCCGGACCGGGTGGGAGGACAACATTGCTCTCAGTCAGACACACAATCCTGTTTTGTTACCTTGTAAATTATTTTCCTGGGAGGATGTTGGGCTTGGAAGAGGAAATGAGATGGAAGGCTCCTCCACCATGTGAGAAATTAGCCCAGAGATATGTGATCCTGCCTGGGCTCCCTCGGGCCCCAGCCTCCCCTCCTCCTCCTCTCCCTCTTCCTCCCCTGGCGGCTAGCTGCTGGCCTGGCTCTGTCCTCAACGCTGGGGTGAGACTAGATGGCCTGTCAGACTGCACATGTTCATGTGATACCTCCCAATAAAACATCTGGTGTATTAGAGAGAGAGAGATAGAAAGAGAGAGAGCGAGAGAGAGAGAGCGAGAGAGAGAGAGAGAGAGAGAGAGTGTGTATGTTCGTGCATATGTGTGTGTGTGTGTGTGTGTGTGTGTGTGTGTGTGTGTGTGTGTGTGTGTGTGTGTGTGTGTGTGTGTGTGTGTGTGTGTGTGTGTGTGTGTGTGTGCTCAGACATGCAGGAAAAACAGCCGATAGGAGCAAGGTTAATTTTAGGACAGTACATCTCTCCGTCTTCTTTATTTGACTAAGACTCTTTCTCTAATACAAATCATGGAAGGAAACACTCTAGTGTAGCTGTATAGTTACACTGTCAGTTATGGTGCTAAATGCAT
This sequence comes from Salvelinus namaycush, assembly GCF_016432855.1. Classification (NCBI taxonomy): domain Eukaryota; kingdom Metazoa; phylum Chordata; class Actinopteri; order Salmoniformes; family Salmonidae; genus Salvelinus; species Salvelinus namaycush. The sequence goes on along the minus strand of NC_052340.1, from coordinate 2,667,331 downwards.
TCCAGCAAAGGACACACAAGCCTATTCATTACTTTTATGTGCAAACAAGTTGCTATACTTCACATACTGAAATGAGTTACAGCAACCTGTAGTAGTAACATTCCTGTATGTTTGAGAACCTATTTCCATTTTGATATGTCCATTTCCTTTACTCTGTCTCCATCTTGTGGCCAACACTGTGCTGTAACGTTGATGTCAAAAAAGGTCAACTATAGATGGAAACAGAGAAGGAATGCTTATTAGGGTATCTATTAGGGTATCTATTAGGGTATCTATCTCTTTTTATGGTAGTTAAATTGTTATCGACTAATTATTAAAGGTTTAATTTAAGCTGAGGAGAACCTGAAACAGTTATATGTAGTAAAATAAAATAATCTATTTCCTGTAGTAAGCCTAGATTCCATTACATAAAGTGCGTACGTGTAACAGTATAGCTTCCGTCCCTCTCCTCGCCCCTACCTGGGCTCGAACCAGGGACTCTCTGCACACATCGACAACAGCCACCCTCGAAGCATCGTTACCCATCGCTCCACAAAAGCCACGGCTCTTGCAGAGCAAGGGGAACAACTACTTCAAGGTCTCAGAGCCAGTGACGTCACCGATTGAAACGCTATTAGCGCGCACCACCGCTAACTTGCTAGCCATTTCACATCAGTTACATACGCATAATGGCGTACTTGATAGTGACAATGACAGAAGACATGGAGCTCGAGACTCGAAAATTAGCCTACACACAAAAACAAATCTTCTTTCTTGTGAGTGTTGCAGGTGTTCGTGCACTTGAACATCGCATCAACTTATCTTGGAGGATTGAAAACGGGTAAATGAATGAATTGAAATGTTTCACGGAAATACGAGAAGAAGCAGAAGCACATTTCCACAACACATTAGACTTGCGCATGGTAAATACTCATGATACTGGCAATTAAAAAAATAATTGCTTTGGGGAAACAAAATACTAAATAGAGAGATAAGAATGCGCCCAAACAGTATAAGTGAAATTATAAACTATGTGGTTCTAGCCCTGAATGCTGATTGGCTGACAGCCGTGGTATATTAGACCGTATACCACAGGTATGACAAAACCATTTATTTTAACTGCTCTAATTACAGTGGTAGCCACTTTATAATAGCAATAAGGCACCTCGGGGGTTTGTGATATATGGCCAATATACCGCGGCTAAGGGCTGTGTCCAGGCACTGCGTAACAAATTAAAGCTAGCTAGACTAACTAAATTAAATCAGGGGGCGGGGGCTTAGGCTACTGTCGAAGGTCAACTGTTGAAGAGTTAAACCAAAAGATCTTAGGCTACTTTATTCTGCAGGCCTATTTCCTGATGTTTTTTAAATAGCTTATTAGGCTAGTGTTATGATTCTCTTATGGTTTTGAATAGGAGTATATTACTAAATAAGAAAGTGTTAAATACCCTAAACTCTGCCTGTTTTTGTAAAAAAAAAATGCAATCAGAACCTTTGGCTGCTGGCTATAGAATTATGATAATTTGGCCTATCATACAATAGTTGGTACGTCAACTTCTCAATCAAGAGCCCAACATTCTTTGACAATGGGTTTAATTTCATAATCTGTGTCAACGCAGTTGGACATCATTTTGACTGTTAGGGCCTTCCATCCATTTAAATTGGAAACGCAATTCGCAGGAAAAAAGTGTCTGACCTCGCAACAGTAACTAAGGGGCGCGGCTGGATAATGGCTCTATTAGGACGCTACATGGCATGCAGGTGAAAATTATAGTCTTGTGTATTTTGGTTCAGTCATCGATATGGTATGAAGAAGTAGGTCTACCAGAGTGTGGTGCTCCTTAGCCCGCCATGACGATGCCCGACCAAGGAATGATTGACCAATTTACCTTTTTCTTCACGCTTTTTCTTGGAGGACTAAAGGATTTAGGCATACTGTAAGTACAAAACTAGACAAGCACATTTCCTGAATATAATGTGTGTGCTTGCTTGTCGGCTATTAGCGGTAGTAGAATAAAACTAATTTTATTGAAATCAAATGTTATTTGTCACATGCGCGGAATACAACAGGTGTAGGTAGACCTTACCGTGAAATGCTTACTTACAGTGGCGATTTAAGCATGTAAACCTTGATGGGGCAAAAACATTTAAAGTGGGATGCATGCCAGCAAAGCCACTACACAACACAACACTAAACAATACATTAAATGCACTATAACGGTGCCCACAAACTGTTAGGGCCTACATAAAGCTGTCCCAACAACAGTCCCCAACACCTTACCACTGCTACACCTGGCTATCAGCGGAGCCTTGTCTGGCAGCGAAACAGTTCATTGAGCCTCATTTACTGCCTTTTAAAAAACATAGCAGATATGGCTGAATTGCTTAAACAAATGTGGTTTCTACTGACAATTGAGATGTACAAACTATGGCATAAGGGGATGATAAGAGGATAAGAGGCAATCGCTAATTTTGGTAAGACATTAATGAGCGAGCTAGGATGAACGTAGTCAATATAACTATTTGTTTAGCACTTTTGAAATGTACAGAGACAGAATTCAGAACACGGGCCGTTCTTACAGTGTTCACCCTGTACACCAAGTCAGAACCGTTGGATAAATAAAAGGGGCATTTAAGCAGACAATGAAAGCTCTTTCAATATTTAATGATTACATTTCTCAAAAACAGGTTATAGGCTACATGTGCACCACCAAGTCAGAACAGTAGGCGAATTTAAGAGTGGTAAATAGACAAAATTATTAGGGTGAGGCACATGGGCTACTAACATCTTACTACACAACATACACTTAGTATTACGTTCTTAGCTACAGTGTACATATCTTCCTGGCATATTACATAATTTATGCAGATAGATGTGCTGTGCTCACTTGAACAGGAAGGTGGTGCGGTGGTCCTTCGTGGGCAAATTTTGTCATCAAAGTCTGGCATTCTCTGGATTTATGGTGCTTTCAAAACAACCTGGAACTCTGAAAAAAAACAAGGTTGAATCATGATGACGTCAGTGATCTCCAGGTCGTAGCTCTAGAAAGAGGATGGATTTACAATTCCGAGTTAGATGACCGTTCAAAACGCATCTTCCCAGTCAGGGCTCGTTTATTCTCGACTTCCCAGTTAACTTGACTTCAGTGAGTTCAAGACTTCGCAGGTCTGAGGTAACAGTTTTTTTGAGCATGGCACAAATCATGCTTCATTGACAGCATGGCTAATGTTGAATGTTTACCATTTTAAACATGGAAAGCGCCTCTTAATCCCAGATTTGGGACCACACATTGCTGAATTTGACATTTCCAACATTTTGTGTAATGTTTATGTCCAATGGCTGAGGAGCACCGATATGTTTTGTCTATAATTTCTTGTCATTATTAAAAAGGATTTACCAGTAGATTGTTGACATGATTCATGATGATGACTGCTAGCTAAGATTTTGAAAGTATGATGTTGACATGATCAGTTCAATCAAAGCTACTGTACATATAACGTGATTTGATGTCATTTTATCTGTGGCCAATGACCTTGAGCCTTCTTGGATTGGCAATTCTGATATAACTCTATGGCAGCACCCAGGGCGCTAGAATTTTCGAGGTCTACCCTTAGACTTGGCGGTGACTTAGTGTCCCCATGAGTGACAGAACACTGAGCCAATCACGGCGCAACGCTCTGTATTTTCTGCTAGCTTGCCGCAACACCACAGAAAGCACTGAGCTAGGCTGAAACACCTGCATTTTGGAGCTGCCTTACTCAAGAACACAAAAAAGAGACCATGCTTGTATGCGGCTATATTAACTCAATTATATATTTTTTGGTACATTGTTTGCAAACTGATATGTGACACGTATTAATGCAAAAATAACTTTTTTGCTAAAAATGTGGGTCTCAAAACAGGTGTGGGTGTGCCACTGTTACTTACAAGCTCTTAACCAACAATGCAGTTCATAAAGTAGATCTGAGAAAATATTTACTAAATAAACTAAAGTAAAAAATAAAAAGTAACAGTATAAAATTACATAACAATAACGGGGCTATATACAGGGGGTACCGAGTCGCGGGGGTACAGGTTAGTCGAGGTAGTTTGTACATGTAGGTTGAGGTAAAGTGACTATGCATAGATAAACAGCGAGGTTTTATAGCTTGGGTGTAGAAGCTGTAAAAGGAGCCTTTTGGACCTAGACTTGGCGCTCCGGTACCGCTTGCCGTTCGGTAGCAGAGAGAACAGTCTATGACTAGGGTGGCTGGAATCTTTGACACTTTTTTGGGCCTTCCTCTGACACCGCCTAGTATATAGGTCCTGTATGGCAGGAAGCTTGACCCCAGTGATGTATTGGGCCGAAAATCAGGTAAAATTGAAAGTCACAGAGTAAAATACCACTTGAGTAAAAGTCTAAAAGTATTTGGTTTTAAATATACTTAAGTATCAAAAGTAAATGTAATTTCAAAAATATACTTAAGTATCAAAACCAATGCTCCCTCTAAGCTGCGTGGGTGCGCGGGAGTGCAGTTACCAGAGACTGCCGCGCAGCTCCTCAAGACTGCCCAGCAGAGCGCAGAAATATTAGCCAACAGAGAGAAGCACCAGATTGAACTTCACTCAACTTTCTAGAGTTTTCCCTGTTAGTTAACACTATCAACGTTTCCCTTTACTCATTAGCCACTTTCAATGCAACATACCGAAACAAAACTAACTATTTGTTGTAGGCAGAACCCATCGAAGTAGGATTCTATTGCACACGACTCAGCCCGTACTCTAGACCAGTGCAGCATAACCAATCAGAGCTGCAGTAGGCCTATATGCAAATAGTCCATTGCCATACAGTGCATTCGGAAAGTATTCAGACCCCTTCCCTTTTTCCACATTTTGTTAACGTTACAGCCTTATTCTAAAATGGATTCAATAAATAAATAATCCTCATCAATCTACCCACAATACTCCATAATGACAAAGCGGAAACAGGTTTATAGAAATGTTTGCAAATGTATATATATAAAAAAGAAATACCTTCCAGAAGGACAACCATCTCTGCAGCTCTCCACCAATCAGGCCTTTATGGTAGAGTGGCTAGACGGAAGCCACTCCTCAGTAAAAGGCACCTAAAGGACTCTCAGACCATGAGAAACAAGATTATCTGACATCAAACATCTGGTCTGATGAAACCAAGGTTGAACTCTTTGGCCTGAATGCCAAGCGTCACATCTAGAGGAAATCTGGCACCATCCCTACGGTGAAGTATGGTAATGGCAGCATCAGGCTGTGGGGATGTTTTTTAGTGGCAGGGACTGGGAGACTAGTCAGGATCGAGGGAAAGATGAATGGAGCAAAATACAGAGAGATACTTGATGAAAACCTGCTCCAGAGCGCTCAGGACCTCAGACTGGGGCGAAGGGTGTGGTAGTTATTGTCACATATAGGGACAGATATAATACTATAGAGCAAAAACATGTGTACATCAGACCACAAGAGGAGAAGGCGACACTTAAGTGCATAGGACAGCTGGACATACTAATGTTAGAGGGACACATAGTCTACTAGTCCTAATAAGGGCAAACATACCGAAGAGCACACCAAGCTAAACATAAGTACGAAGGCCAAAGACATAGGCCCATAGGATAGATGGACATATATTATTTTAAGGACATGAAGGGGTCCTGACACCATTATAACCTAACTGAAAGCAGATATGGGCGTTATTGGGCGTGAACAAGCAGGAAGCTTAAACTAAAAGATAATAGTGGCAGATGGACTGAGGAAAGTAACTTCATTTGCATATAGGGTGGACTCATATGCTGTATGTGTATAAGACAAGAGCCAGTGCTTAGGGAAGTGAGTTGTTCCGCGGACAAGCACGGCTTCTGATATTTTGTATTAAAAGCTTTTATTGAATTCACAAGTTCTTGTAAGTGTTATATTTGTAAGACGATTTTCCACCACAAGGGTCACCTTCCAACAGGACAATGACCCTAAGCACACAGCCAAGACAACGCAGGAGTGGCTTCGGGACAAGTCCTTGAGTGGCCCAGCCAGAGCCCGGACTTGAACCCGATCTAAAATCTCTGGAGTGACCTGAAAATAGATGTGCAGGCACTCCCCATCCAACCTGACAGAGCTTGAGAGGATCTGCAGAGAAGAATGGGAGAAACTCCCGAAATACAGGTGTGCCAAGCTTGTAGCGTCATACCCAAGAAGACGCAAAGCTGTAATCGCTTCCAAAGGTGCTTCAACAAAGTACTGAGTAAAGGGTCTGAATACTTACAGTACCCAGTCAAAAGTTTGGACACACCTACTCATTCAAGATTTTGTCTTTATTTGTACTATTTTCTACATTGTAGAATAATAGTGAAGACATCAAAACTATGAAATAACACATATGGAATCATGTAGTAACAAAAAAGTGTTAAACAAATCAAATTAGATTTTAGATTCCTCAAAGTAGCCACCCTTTGCATTGATGACAGCTTTGCATACTCTTGGCATTCTCTTAACCAGCTTTGTGAGGTAGTCACCTGGAATGCATTTCAATTAACAGGTGTGCCGTGCCTTGTTAAAAGTTAATTTGGGGAATTTCTTTCCTTCTTAAAGTGTTAAATCAAGTGTTATTTTTTGTAGCAGTTCATAAACCATGTGCCATGGAATTGGTACATCGAAAATCTCTTCCAATTTATTTTGCAACCTCTATGGCGCAGCTGTCAACATTTTTGTACTCAAATGAAACTGGTATATTTTTCTATTTATGCTAATTTTTTTCAGCCAATTTGTATCTTTAATATATGGCAGACAAACAAATTCCCTACCTTCTCCCTTTTCCACGTGCCTCCTACATTTTTGTGATTATCCTGCAATCAGTTGGTTATAAGTTTGGATTGAGCAAACATTCTGATATATTTTCGATAACTCCACCGTTTCTATTCCTAATATCGTTAATAAGTATATTACTTTTTTAAAATTCCATAAAGAATGTTTTTTTAATTCATCACTATATTTGAGTTTAACCATAACATTTGTTGTAATATTTGTTCTATCTTTTATGGAGAATAAAACTGCAATTTTAACCAGCTTTTTACGGGCTTGTTTAAGAAAGGCGATACTTAAAAAAACCATTTTCAATAAATCAGTAATGAGGAGTTGTAATCTGTATAAAGGGTTCTAGTCACGACTCGGTGTCTGTCCGTGTCCTTCCTCTCGGTCTTCATCTACATACCTCTCTCTCTCTAGCTTCTACTTCCTACTACAGAAGGAGATCGGACCACCCGGTCTCCTTTAAAAAAAATAAGAACATAAGAAAAGATTATTGATGAGTGTACATTTGAATGGATCCTATAGAAAGGGATTTCATCCCATCTTTAACCCTAAAACGTACTTTATATTCTATGAGACTTAAACCTACAGCAACAACCCATTTTTGGGCTGTTGAGTGTTTATGCCGAGCTCACGTGCTCGTCGGAAACTTCCTACTTTCTAGTTGTGATGTCGAAAATACGACTTTGTTTCATTCCTGTGCTTTTTGGTCGGAATAATTATTCAACCAATACGACTTTAGTTAGCTTGACAAGCTAGGTGACGTTGGTAATAATAAAGTTAGCTAGCTTGCTTAACATTGACAGTATGGCCAAACTAGCTACATTATCAAATGTCAAATGTAGCCTAATTATCCATATTGATAAGGTTGTAGTTATCTTTTGGTTGAAAAGGTAAAAAGACAGTGGTGAAACGTCACAACTCTGAAAACATACCTCTCAGTTTCCCACATGTAATTTCGACTTGGAGAGTCGTTCAAGTGAACCTTCCTAGTTGGAACTAGGAATTTCCGATAGCACTTGAACTTGGCATTAGTCAATATCTACTCTTATAGGGACATTGTGGGCAGTTGTCTCTAAGTGCTGTGATTTTCTTTCTAGGATTTTTCAACTAACCTCAGAGAAGCAGAAAATAAGCGAACCTGGTTTCCTGACCAAGACCACCCCCAAGCCCCTGAAAACAAACAAGACCAACAAGCCGTCCTTGAAAAACTGCAAAGTCCTGAAAGCCTTCAAAGCACCAAACATCTTCAAGAAAATTAAGAAATGAAGGCAATGCATACAATTGCAAATTTGGTGTAATTATTATTTCTCATACAACTGCAGTACTGTATAGTGGACAAACGGGGGAGCCAGAGTACAATAAATGAGTCCGGATTCCTTATTCCATCAAACAACTGTGATAAATCTTCTTTAGAATCAACTAAGCTAAGTTGGACACGTGTTTTATGGAAACTTATGCGGTAGGTCTCCTTAGATATCATCCAACTATTTAAAAATGCCTTCGTCTGCGGATGCCTGCTCTGTTGCCTTAAGGTAAGATACAACTCCATAGGGCTTAACTGCCAAGATCTCCATGGAAACCACATTTCCCATTAATTACCAAAGCCAAATGGTAGGCCTATGAAGAAGTCTATTATCTAGGTCTCCATGGCTATTTTGGCGACGGGAAACACCCACGTGAAGGTTGATGTGTCCTCACTTTGCAATCCAGACTCAAGAAACCAAAACATCTGGACATGTTAACATCCGTGGATGGGATGGTTCACTTGAATGCTTTGTGCAGATGCAAGAGAAGGACACGAGTGGACGAATCTATGTCTATTGGATTGCCATAATCATATAGGAATCGTGTTTTCAGAAGGACATAGGCTATGGTTCGGACTTGTCAAATGTGTAGGACTTTTTGCGTGTATTCCTTACTGATAGCCAGCTAACGTTGTCATTCATGCAAAGTAGGACTTGTTAAAGGTTCAATGCGAAAATACCAGATAGGCATATTGATCATATCCGACGATGGCTTGTATTCAATGTGGATATACACTATAGTGCCCAACAATGTTGCAACCATGCCACAGCGTTGTGTAGCCTATTATGATAATGCTACCTATAGAAAGAAAAAAACATTAATAAAAGACTAGCACTAGCCTATTCCACCACATGAGGTCGCTGTGTGACCATTATTCCTCCCTCTCCAACGATGGTCCTGAGTGGACTGCTGATGAGTTGATGACATTCTGGAGGTTATTCTCCTCTCTCCTTGACCTGTGGCAGAGGCCAAATTATGGACATAATGGTCACTGTTATTGCAAGCCTTTTAGAATTGAGTTGTATGACCAATTTGAACGTTTCGTAGACTTATAGCAACAGATAATCCTCATCAGTAGCAGGGCTTTTGGGCGTACTGTGTTTGGGAAAACCCAGCCTATGTTAAATTATTAAAACGTTAATAGTTTAAAGGCTTCTTGCAGCCCAGGGGTTGGAGAGAGATGGGCCATTAGTTCCGCTTCCTTTGACTCTGTAGCGCACGGGCATTGGTAGAACCTCGCTGAATAGGCATCTGTAGCCTACGCAAGCACGGCTGCTGTGTAGTACTAGTAGCCCAGTAGAAGCAGCAGCGAGACGAGGAGGGGAGCCGTTGCTGGCGTATACATTGGATTTGCAATAGACAAACGCGTTGGAAATCTGGGCGAACGTCGGCGCTTGAACCAGAGGAATAGTGTGGACCGTTCTGAAATGGCAGCGGAATCGACCCGGAGATTCACGAAGAACCTGCTCAAGCCCGGGAGTGCGGCGGAGATAAGGCAGACGGCATCCAATGCTGTCAGGCATTCGGCAGTGACGGTGGGTCAATGGGAAAAACAAAGGTTATGACTGTACCTTATTCAGTAATGCTGAGTAGGCCTATATTGTAGAGCTCAATGTGTAGGTTTTTTTCACTCATCGTCTCCCCCCCTGTACCTACAATGACGCTATAGGCACCCATTGATTGTTGGAGATGCGAGCCGCACCATTGCGCCCAGATCCTGAAGAACTTGGCATTCATAATTTTGTTAACGCGATTTGGGTTGAATGAACACAGCTGCTAAATTTTGAATTGTGATGTCAACTGTGATATATGCCTGCAAGTTTTCGGTGAAGGGGAGTTTGTCTTGATGCTGCGAGAGACAATGTTGCATTCATGTAAATTATTTTCTTGAATGGGCTACAATGTTGCATTTGAAGAGGATACGAGTCGAGGTTGTGAATGCGTATTCATAGCGTTGCCCACCTCAACGTTTTAAATGTAAGGTGATTTGCTGCTAAAATCGAAGCAGCCGTGTATTCTCCAGTGATTTTCGGAGGATATGGGTCGAGGTTGTGAATGTGTATTCTTAGCGTTGCCCACCTCAACGTTTTAAATGTAAGGAGATTTGCTGCTAAAATCGAGGCAGCCGTGTATTCTCTAGTGGGTTTCGGTATTTTCCATGCTGCCTCCGGGAAATAAATAAATAATGGACCTGGTTGTAGCCTAGTCCTTGTCTTTCCGCGGGAAATGCCCTCCTGCTTCAAGCCGAAGATACTGAATGACGTACGCAGCAGTAACATCAGCCCAGTTGTGTGTAATTATTATACATTTTTAAAAATAATAATAATAATTGGAATTTAATTAACATTAATTGGCTCTGGCAGATGTTTGTGTAGTGCGTACCAGTGGAGGCTGCTCAGAGGAGGAAGTGAAGGACCATCCTCAGTGAATTTGATAAAAATAGTGAAATATTAAAAAAGATATTCTATTGTGATAGGAATATATTTAGTATAGTTTTATGTCACCAAACAATTGATTAAAACACACTGTTTAGCAACGAAGGTCCACGGTAGCTTTTACAGCACTCTCTGGGGTAGCATCATGGTGTAGCCGGAGGACAGCTAGTTTTAGTCCTCCTCTAGGTACATTGACTTCAATACAAAACCTACGATGCTCATGGTTCTCACCCCTTCCATAGACTTACACAGTAATTATGACAACTTCCGGAGGACGTCCTCCAACCTATCAGAGCTCTTGCAGCATGAACTGACATGTTGTCCACCAATCAAAGGACCAGAGAATGAATCTAGTACTGAAAGCATAAGCTACATCTAGCTAGCACTGCAGTGCATCAAATGTGGTGAGTAGTTGACTCAAAGAAAAAGACAATAGTTGAACAGTTTGGAACAAATTCTTCTCTTTAAAAAATGAATTAGAAGCAGAGAGCTATATTTTGTTGTATTTAAAAAAATAAAAAAAATTCACCTACTTGGCCAGCAAATGCAGCTAGCTAGTTTAGCCTAGTCAAACACCCGGCTCAAACAGCAAGGGATGCTATGTTAGCTAGCTGGCCATGGCTATCCAACAGTGGAACTCTTGCAAGTCAAGGTAGGCTTTTGGTTTTATAAATGTATTGCCACCAGGGCCCACCGGTGTAACTGCTACACTGCTTTCTGTGCACTGCATGATTGTTTTCTAACGTTTTAGTTCTAGTAACTATGTTGACTATGACGTTCGCTAATATGGTGACAACAATGCAGGCTGTGAGCACTGTAGAGCGTGTAGATGCAAGAAGGAATATACAATGAGCAAAGTGATCATGCTGTTTGTATGTGGCTGCTATGCACGTGAACTGTGTCTATGGGTGATCGGGGGTGTATTCATTCCACCAATTCTGTTTACATTTTTTTCCTTAAACGGAAGCAAAGGGAACAAAATGGGATAATCATACCTGAATTTGTCCTACAGAAACTCTTGTTTGGTATTGAATGTGTCACTGTCTAGCTCCTTGATTACTAAAATATTTCCACATGTTTTCTAAACTTTGATTTGTAGGCTAGGTTGTAGCAACCTCATGATGGGCATAGGGAAAATTTGAGTATCATATAGTACGCCTAAACCTATCAATGTTACATTGAACTGGGTGAATGGAATATGAATGACAGTCATCCAATATGCTGTAATAGAAATAAGGCCATGGTCATGAAGATTATTTTTTTGTTGTTGTCCTCCCTCATCTTAAACGGCACCGACCGCCACTGGTGCCTATCTATAGGGCTGGCCTGTGTGTGTATGTGTGTGTGTGTGCACGTGTGTTGTGCTTGAGGTGCATACTAATATCTCAGCTTTGATTCTCAAATCTCTCTTATTTTTCTCATCTCATTTCATTTTCAATCATTCTTTTTGTGACAGATCTTCACTATGGGTTTCTATGCTATTCTCTCTGCTTTTATCAGTACATCAGTGTTGGATGCGTGAGATGGTACACATGATTCTGCAGTATCTGTCACCCTGACTGTCAAATCAAGTCTTAACGTTACTGTCACCACAGCTCTGAAAGGACATTTGTGGTTTATGGTGAAGTTTCCCCCAGATCTTGGATCAGTATTGCATTTTCTCCAGTAATGGTTAAGGTTAAGATTGGGGGAGGGGAATCTGATACTAGATCTGTACCTAGGGGCAGCGACAATTATAGAGGAGTGGGAAAACTCACTCACTTTCATTATGACAGGTCCTTGCCCACCAGTTGTGCCAAGCCTGCATAGTAACACACACACACACACACACACACACAGTGCTAGGATGTGACAGTGTTTGACACATGTTATCCCTCTGATGACTCACCTGACAGGTAAAGGACAGGACAAATCCTCTTTCCTTTCTCTCTGTTTGTGTGTGTGTGTGTGTGTGTGTGTGTGTGTGTGAGTGACTGTGGGGTTGCTTGTCTGTGATGCCTAGTCTCCCTGATGACTCACCGGACAGGACAAATCCTCTTTACCTCTTTGTGTTTGAGTGTGTGAGCATACATTTTGTGTGTGTGACTGTGTGGGGTTGTGTGTGTGTGAGTGTGTGCTCATGCAGTCGTACATTGTGTGTGTCAAAATCTAATCAAATCAAAGTTTATTAGTCGCGTACACAGATTTGCAGATGTTAATGCAGGTGCATTGAAATGCTTATGTTTCTAGCTCCAACAGTAACAGTACCATCTAGAAATTAAATAAACTAAAAATGTAAATACATATAAGAAATATCAGAACAAGCAATATGAGAACGAGCAATGCCAGATTCCGGAATACACTACCGTTCAAAAGTTTGTGGTCAGTTAGAGATGTCCTTTTTTGTTGAAAGAAAGGCAATTTTTTGGGTCCATTTAAAATAACAGCAAATTGGTCAGAAATACAGTGGAGACATTGTTATTGTTGTAAATGACTATTGTATCTGGAAACAGCTACATTTTAAATTCTTTATTTTTTAATTATTTTTTTATGGAATATCTACATAGGCGTACAGAGGCCCATTATCAGCAAACATCACTGCTGTGTTCCAATGGCATGTTGTGTTAGCTAATGCAAGTCCATCATTTTAAAAGGCTAATTGAGCATTAGAAAACCCTTTGCAATTATGTTAGCACAGCTGAAAACTGTAGTGCTGATTAAAAGAAGCAATAAAACTGGCCTTCTTTAGACTAGTTGAGTATCTGGAGCATCAGCATATGTGGGTTCAATTGCAGGCTCAAAAGGGCCAGAAACAAATAACTTTATTCTGAAACTCGTCAGTGTATTCTTGTTCTGAGAAATGAAGGCTATTCCATGCGATAAATTGCAAAGAAACTGAAGATCTCGTGCAACACTGTGTACTACTCCCTTCACAGAACAGCGCAAACTGGCTCTAACCAGAATAGAAAGAGGAGTGAGAGGCCCCGGTGCACAACTGAACAAGAGGACTAGTACATTAGAGTGTCTAGTTTCAGAAACGGACGCCTCACAAGTCCTCAACTGGCAGCTTTCTTTAAATGAGACCTGTGTTTTGCGGGTACTAATGTCAACAGTGAAGAGGCGACTCCGGGATACTGGCCTTAAAAAGACTAAAAACACCAGCATATCAGCTCCAAGGGATTTTAATTTTGGAAATCAAAATTCACCCACATAAGAGATACACACTACATGACCAAAAGTATGTGGACACCTGGTCACTGATATGGAGTTGGTCCCCCCTTTGCTGCTATAACAGCCTCCACTCTTCTGGGAAGGCTTTCCACTAGATATTGGAACATTGCTGTAGGGACTTGCACAAGAACATTAGTGAGGTCGGGCTCAGATTTTTGGCGTTTAGGCCTGACTCGCAGTCTGCGTTCCAATTCATCCAAACGTAGTTGACGGGGTTGAGGTCAGGGCTTTGTGCAGGCCAGTCAAGTTCTTCCACACTGATCTCGACAAACCATTTCTGTATGGACTTCGCTTTGTGCACGGGGGCCTTGTCATGCTGAAACAGGAAAGGGCCTTCCCCAAACTGTTGCCACAAAGTTTGAAGCACAGAATTGTCTGGAATATCATTGTATGCTGTAGTGTTAAGATTTACCTTCGCTGGAACTAAGGGGTCTAGCCCGAACCATGAAAAACAGCCCCAGACCATTATTCCTCCTCCACTAAACTTTACAGTTGGCACAATGCATTGGGGTAGGTAGAGTTCTCCTTGCATCCGCCAAACCCAGATTCATCCGTCAGACTGCCAGATGGTGAAGCGTGATTCATCACTCCAGAGATTGCATATCCACTGCTCCAGAGTACAATGGTGGCAAGCTTTACACCACTCCAGCCGAGGCTTGGCATTGCGCGTGGTGATCTTAGGCTTGTGTGTGGCTGCTTGGCAATGGAAACCCATTTCATGAAGCTCCCAACGAACAGTTATTGTGCTGACGTTGCTTTCAGAGGCAGTTTGGAACTCGGTAGTGAGTGTTGCAACCGAGGACAGACAATGTTTACGCGCTTCAGCATTCAGTGGTCCCGTTCCTAGACGTTTCCACTTCACAATAACAGCACTTACACTTGACTGTGGCAGCTCTAGCAGGGCAGAAATCTGATGAACTAGTTGATGATCCCTGCTGTAGGCGGTCTCGTCATTCTTGGTAATCAGGCCTACCACTGTTGTGTCGTCAGCAAACTAGATGATTGAGTTGGAGATGTGCATAGCCACGCTGTCATTGGTGAACAGGGAGTACAGGAGGGGGCTGAGCACGCACCCCTGTGAAGGCGGATATGTTGTTGCCTACCTTCACCACCTGGGGTCGGGCCGTCAGGAAGTCTAGGAACCAGTTGCACAGCTTGGAGGGCACTATGGTGTTGAAGACTGAGCTGTAGTCGATGAACAGCATTCTCACATAGGTATTCCTCTTTTCCAGGTGGGATAGGGCAATGTGCAGTGCAATGGTGATTGCGTCATCTGTGGATCTGTTGGGATGGTATGAAAATTGTAGATGGTCTTGGTCTAGGGTGTCGGGGAAGGTGATATGATTCTTAACTAGCCTCTCTAAGCACTTCATGATGGCAGAAGTGAGGGCTACTGGCCGATAGTGATTTAGTTCAGTTACAGTGCCTTGCAAAAGTATTCATCCCCCTTGGCGTTTTTCCTATTTTGTTGCATTACAACCTGTAATTTAAATGTATTTTTATTTGGATTTAATGTAATGGACATATACAAAATAGTTTTTAAATTGGTGAAGTGAAATGGAAAAAATAACTTGTTTCAAAATATGTTAAAAATAAAAGATTGAAAAGTGGTGCGTGCATATGTATTCACCCCTTTTGCTATGAAGCCCCTAAATAAGATCTGGTGCAACCAATTACCTTCAGAAGTCACATAATTAGTTAGATTGCACACAGGTGGACTTTATTTAAGTGTCACATGATCTTAGTACATATATACCCCTGTTCTGAAAGGCCCCAGAGTCTGCAACACCACTAAGCAAGGGGCAGCACCAAGCAAGCGGCACCGTGAAGACCAAGGAGCTCTCCAAACAGGTCAGGGACAAAGTTGTGGAGAATTACAGATCAGGGTTGGGTTATAAAAAAATATCAGAAACTTTGAACATCCCACAGAGCACCATTTAAAACCATTATTAAAAAATGGAAAGCACAAACCTGCCAAGAGAGGACTGTCCACCAAAACTCACGGACCAGGCAAGAAGGGCATTAATCAGACAGGCAACAAAGAGACCAAAGATAACCCTGAAGGAGCTGCAAAGCTCCACAGCGGAGATTGGAGTATCTGTCCATAGGACCACTTTAAGCTGTACACTCCACAGAGCTGGGCAGAAAAAAGCCATTGTTAAAGAAAAATAAGCAAACAGGTTTGGTGTTCGCCAAAAGGCATGTGGGAGACCCCCCAAACATATGGAAGAATGTACTCTGGTCAGATGAGACTAGAGGGAGCTTTTTGGACATCAAGGAAAATGCTATTTCTGGTGCAAACCCAACTCCTCTCATCACCCTGAGAATACCATCCCCACAGTGAAGCATGGTGGTGGCAGCATCATGCTGTGGGGATGTATTTTATCGGCAGGGACTGGGAAACTGGTCAGAATTGAAGGAATGATGGATGGTGCTAAATACAAGGAAATTCTTGAGGGAAACCTGTTTGTCTTTCAGAGATTTGAGACTGGGACGGAGGTTCACCTTCCAGCAGGACAATGACCCTAAGCATACTGCTAAATCAACACTCGAATGGTTTAAGGGGAAACATTTAAATGTCTTGCAATGGCCTAGTCAAAGCCCAGACCTCAATCCAAATGACAATCTGTGGTATGACTTAAAGATTGCTGTACACCAGCGGAACCCATCCAACTTGAAGGAGCTGGGACAGTTTTGCATGTAAGAATGGGCAAAAATCCCACTGGCTAGATGTGCCAAGCTTATAGAGACATACCGCAAGAGACTTGCAGCTGTAATTTCTGCAAAAGGGGACTCAACAAATTATTTACTTTGGGGTGGGGGGGTTAATAGTTATGCACGCTCAAGTTCTTTTTTTGGGGTCTTATTTCTTGTTTGTTTCACACAAAATATTTTGCATCTTCAAAGTGGTAGGCATGTTATGTAAATTAAATTATACAACCCCCCCAAACATCTATTTAAATTCCAGGTTGTAAGGCATCAAAATAGGAGAAATGCCAAGGGGGGTGAATACTTTCGCATGCCACTGTACCTTCAGTTTATTGGGTATAGGAACAATGGTGGACATCATCAAGCAAGTGGGTACAACAGACTGGGATAGGGAGAGATTGAATATGTCCGTAATCACTCCAGCCAGCTGGTCTGCACATGCTTTGAGGATGCGGCTTTGGCCGGCAGCCTTGCGAGGGTTAACACACTTAAATGTCTTACTCATGCCGGCCACAGAGATCGGGAGCACACAGTCCTCATGAGTCGTATTGTTATTCTCGAAGTAGGCATAGAAGGTGTTTACCTACCCGGGAGCGAGGTCTCGGTGTCCGCGACGTGGCTGGCTTTACATTTTAGTAATTTAGCAGACACTCTTATCCAGAGCGTCTTACAGGAGCAATATATGGGTTAAGAGCCTTGCTCATGGGGACATCAATAGATTTTTCACCTAGTCGGCTTGGGGATTCAAACCAGCAACCTTTCGGTTACTGGCCCAACTCGCTTAACCGCTAGGCTACCTGCCGTGTTGAACAGGGCTTACAATAGATTTTATTTCAATATTGCAGGTCCACCATCAGCGGTAGTTTTGTTAGTTTTGCTTTAAACAAGAAGTGTATATGGTGTGTATTTTTAGATATATACGGGGTGAAGTTGATAATTTCATAAAGATGAATCACTTTTGCGAGGCGCACTGCAAGGCCGAAGTGGGAGGAAAAGAAGCGCACTAAAAACTTCCAAACAGTCAAAACCATTAAAATTTTGATATAGGGTTGAAATCCAAAGTTGGGCTATGTATTAATAGCAGACTATTGGAGCTAGGCCCTCAGTTGGGTGAACTCGGATGCCTGTGTATGCAGAGCATGACTTGAAACCTTTTCTTTTGCAAATATCGATAGCAGGAACCACGTTAGAAGAAAATACGGGTGCGTCGTTTCAAAGAAACATTAGCCAAAACAAACTGTCACTCAAATAGTGGCCGGAATGAATTCAACCACACGACTAGTCACATTGTTTCAAGACCACGACAGTACATCCTGTCAGAGAGGAAAGAGTTGCGCTGCATTCGATGTTCTCCAGCATGCAGCAACAAACAAAAAAAAATGCACCACAACACTAAATATCAAGTATCCAGTACTTCCAACTGCAATGTCATTACCTTTGTTTTTAACCACACAACCAGTGATGTAAAGTTGAAAGAATATTTTACACATTGTATCCAAAATGATATGAACGAGAGGGCAGAAAAAAAGCAAGCTGTAGATGAAAACAAAAAGTCCCTTCACCATTATGATTATCTATTTAAAAACGATAGTCCATTCTCCTGTCCTTCTTTATGAAATGGGCAATGGCAGGTTCATATAGCTTGTCTTTTGATTTTAAATCCGAAAGAAGTTGTTAAGACAGGTAAGCAGATACAATTGGTGCATACTATCAGTTAATCTCTTCTGCTGGAGAAAGTTGAGAAGATCAACCCGGACTCTTACCCTCGAAGTCAGACATTGAGTACATAACGGTGAGTTCTGTTTTAAGCCGCGGCAAATCAAAATTAGGGCCATAGCTTTCCTCGAGACAGGAGAATGCAGCGTTTGGAAAGTTTGGCATTTCCCTAAATATTGGGAACTTTTGTGGGTCAAGGAGGGCAAGGAACATGAGCCTTTCATGGTCATTGAACCTGTTTCTTAGCTGAGTGACAATGTTGTCGATGATCGCGCACTGTGTAGCTGTTGATACTGCCCGCGAACGTCTCCTTGCTTATGTGTCCTGCTCCCCCTTGGAACTCCGGTCTCACTCAGTTCTCATAGATTAAATCTAATTTTCATTTTTCCCTATCTGTGGTGTTGCAGAAGTCGTCCACCCTGGACAAGCAGAACTGCATGGCAAACTCCCTGTTCTGCAATATTCCAAACAGCACATCGGAGTATGCAAATATGGAGTAGAACGCAGATAGCAGGAAGCCGAACTCGAAGCTTGCCAGGCGCATCATGTATCCATCTGCGCTGTGAACGGCGTCTTCATCAAAGTCATCGGGATGGTCCACTATGACATGTATTCAAAGAGTTCAATGAGTTCCGCCTTTTTTTCACACACAGTGCAAACTAAGCGTGAGAAGTTCCATCGAGTTGGCGCCACTCTGGGTAGTCTTCGCTGGCATATTTCATCCAGTAGTTTTGTTTGTTTGACAGATCTTGAGCAAAATACTGCTAGGCCACCAAGATGAGAAAAAAAAGATGCATTCTTTTAGTTTACCAGCACCTTGTGACATCACCAGATTAAGAGTGTGTGCATAGCAATGAATGAACAGAGCTTGCGGGATAGTTTCTTTCTCCTTGGCTTGTACTCCGTTTATACCAGAGGCCATGACTGCGGCCCCATCTTAACACTGTGCCTCAACTTTGGCCGTGCATTCACACTCCTTTAAAAAGCTGATGATTCGGACAGAAACCGCTTCTGCCCATTTATCCTCAGTTACATCCTCAGATTTGAAAAACTTTTCCTTCACACCACCATCGGTAGTGTAACGCAACACATAAGGCATTTGGGCTACATTGCTGATGTCTGTCATCTCTTCAACCATGATGGTTACAAAGGGGGTTTTCTTCAATTCTTCCATCGTGACATCTGTCATTACATTTACGATCGCGTGTATCAGGTCATTTTGGATTTTGCTGGACGTGCCTGTGAACATGGTAGCCGTAGCTAAATGGCAGTTTAACATGCTGTCATACTCAGCCAAGACATCCAGTATTTCCAAGTAGTTTCCCTTATTAGCTGATTCTTTGCCCTCATGATGTCCTCTGAATGCTAATTGTTGCTTGCCTAAAAACACAACCGTATGAATAAGGCGCTTTAGAATCTCCCTGTTGTGCCTGACTTGATCATTGTGAACACGTGTCTCATTGCACCGCTGCTCGTTAAGAAGGTCTACTCTTGTTTCCCCAAATGTTTTTAAACTCACTGTAGCTCGCAGGTGTGAAGTTGAGTTTTGGTGTCGAAGAACTGACTTTGTCAAACAGGCTAAATCTTTGAAACCAGTTGTCCAGGTTGAGCTGTTATCGGTGCTGAAGAGTAGGCAATTCCAACAGTTAACGCTTTTTTGTCAGCTCACAGCCGGGTTATACACGGATAGCGCTCATAATTATTAACTTGACAATGCCTTTCAAAACTCTTTCCTCGTTGCACCAGGAGTTGGTCTCCTGGTCTGTACAAGATTGAACTTTCCATTCAAAGTTAGTCTCGAAAAGGGAGACGCTAACAATTTAGCCACCACATCGTCCTCAATTACTCTCTCTGCAATTGTCATTGTTACATACACTCACCGCAAAAAGCTAGCCAGCTAGCTAGGCTCAAGCGTGAGAAAACAAGATAAGTCTCACTATTGGCTCTGAATAAGTGATGTATACTTAGGCCCTCTAGAGGGCCTTGAGCCATCATACAATTGTCCCACCTATTACAAGATAATTTGTGGTTGGTCGATTTTACTGTCATTCCAAAATGCTGCTCTAATTGAAGTCAATGTCAATGATGTTGGCTGGTGCCTTCTATTCAAAGCCTGAGGGCCTAGCCAATGAGCGTTGAGCCCAGCTAGATTATTTCTAAAATTCTGATTGGATATTTTTTTCTCTTGGATGTTTACCCTTCTTTTTCCAACACAAACTGAAGAAATTCAATAGCGATATCATTACAAATAAGCCAAAAAGATTAAATCAATGAAAACAAAATGACAAATTATAATATTTCTAAATATATACAGATTTGTATCTTTCCTTAGGCCCTCTCTGAGGGCTTAGAGGGCCCTGACTGTTCCCCACTGATTTAATTGGCTATGTCATAGCTCATTTGTAAACGATAAATATTGATACATTACTAGCTCAAACTATTAATCTGCAAAATTTACAAGTTAATTAGTGGGTAAAAAAAAACAGCCTGCATTGCCCCCCATAATCTAATAGTGGTAGTGGGGTGATAGATGCCTAGTCTCCCTTATGGCTCAGATCAGGTGTCTACATAGTATTCCCCATAGACATGCATCATTTACACACAAAAACACACAAACACATACAAGTCATCTCAGACATATCCAGCTCAGAGAGGCCCAGCTCATTAGCAGTAGATTTGAATATAGAATGGAAAATGAATGTCTTTATGCAACAAATGGTGAATGTGTGAAATCGTATCGCATCGATTCGTTCTTTAATCCAACCCGAATCGCACGGAATCGTTTCAAACTAAAACGTATCGTTCCTGTATCGTAGCCCTGGTATCTAGATACGTATCAAAATGTTCTTGAAAGGGAAAGATGCACATCCCTCATGACTAGTTTCCCTGCAGCTGAACCAAGATAAAGGTCAGAGTCACCCTCCATCTTTCCCCATAGGGCCTGCTGGGTCCTGTGCCTCCTGAGGTTGATCAGCTTCACCGTGTCATCAGACCAGAGGACAGGGAGGAGTGGAAGGCATAGAAATATAATCTAGAGTCTGTTTCTATGGGGGAGGGGACCATAGAGGTTCTATTTGTAATTCTATGGAGGAAACAGCCCAGGCAAACTACTCCTGTAGCGGGATTATGGTCCATTGGAATTGAAGTTACTCAATTCAGGAGGTAACCTGAAATTTCATTTTTTAAATTTTTATTCTCTCAATCAAGACTTCTCAATCAAGCCATGTTTGCTTTTGAAATTCGAATCACTTCCTAGATTGACTGTCTTTCATTTCAAGTGACCTAGGAGCTAGTAACACGAGCGTTTCGCTGCACCTGCTACGACATCTGCTAAACTGTGTACGCGACCAATACACTTTGATTTGATTAGGACAGGCAGCTTCTCATGTACTTCAAGTGCCCTGAGAACATAGTGGAAGATAAAATAAAGGAAATCAGGTCAGCAGAATCAGGCCCTATGGGGGATCGCTCACTGGGGCGTGAGACACTCTCCCTCTATCCCTCCCTTTATCCCCTCCCACTCTCTCCCGGGTCTTCCACCTCAAAAAGCACAAGAAAGAGGATTTCGATCCCCACCATCTCAGATTGTTCTGAAATTGTTTCTGTGGTTAGAAACAGATAAAATTGGCATTCCTGCAACATTATTTTGTTTAAATATAATTTGATCTCTGAGAAATTAAACTAATTGATTGCACCCAAATTGGCCATTTTTTTATTTATAGGATTGATATAGCATTCAATAAATATTATATCTAATATTATATATTATAATATCTGACTTGTACCAAACTTAGACATGAGGAATCCACAGAAATGGTCAATAGCCATCCACGGACCCTCCACACCCCATGCCAATCCCACCCCAACAATGAGTACATACAGTAGAATCAGTTTTCTATGTCTGACAAGTAGTATCCCGTTCAGAGAAATTAGTCATTGAAGTTGTTAGCTTTAGGTCCAAATCTACATCCTGATAACCAACGTCTGACCACTAGATGGTGCTGTTAAAGGCAATTTTTATTTTATTTTTAAGAATCCCCCCTCAATGTTAGAGGGATAGTTCACCCATATGACAAAATTAAATATTGGTTTCCTTACCCTGTAAGCAGTCTATGGTATGACAGCAATCCATGTGTTGGTTTTGTTTTACACGGTTTCAAATAAACTCAGCAAAAAAATAAACGTCCTCTCACTGCCAACTGCGTTTATTTTCAGCAAACTTAACATGTGTAAATATTTGTATGAACATAACAAGATTCAACAACTGAGACATAAACTGAACAAGTTCCATAGACATGTGACTAACAGAAATTGAATAATGTGTCCCTGAACAAACGGGGGGTTAAAATCAAAAGTAACAGTCAGTATCTGGTGTGGCCACCAGCTGCATTAAGTACTGCAGTGCATCTCCTCCTCATGGACTGCACCAAATTTGCCAGTTCTTGCTGTGAGATGTTACCCCACTCTTCCACCAAGGCACCTGCAAGTTTCCGGACATTTCTGGGGGGAATGGCCCTAGCCCTCACCCTCCGATCCAACAGGTCCCAGACGTGCTCAATTGGATTGAGATCCGGGCTCTTCACTGGCCATGGCAGAACACTGACATTCCTGTCTTGCAGGAAATCCCGCACAGAACGAGCAGTATGTCTGGTGGCATTGTCATGCTGAAGGGTCATGTCAGGATGAGCCTGCAGGAAGGGTACCACATGAGGGAGGATGATGTCTTCCCTGCAACGCACAGTGTTGAGATTGCCTGCAATGACTACAAGCTCAGTCCAATGATGCTGTGACACACCTCCCCAGACCATGACGGACCCTCCATCTCCAAATCGATCCCGCTCCAGAGTACAGGCCTCTGTGTAACGCTCATTCCTTTGACGATAAACGTGAATCTGACCATCACCCCTGGTGAGACAAAACTGCGACTCGTCTGTGAAGAGCACTTTTTGCCAGTCCTGTGACAGTGGGTTTGTGCCCATAGGTGACGTTGTTGCCAGTGACGTCTGGTGAGGACCTGCCTTACAACAGGCCTATAAGCCCTCAGTCCAGCCGCTCTCAGCCTATTGCGGAAAGTCTGAGCACTAATGGAGGGATTGTGCGTTCCTGGTGTAACTCGAGCAGTTGTTGTTGCCATCCTGTACCTGTCCCGCAGGTGTGATGTTCAGATGTACCGATCCTGTCTGCCACTGCTAGGACGATCAGCTGTCCGTGCTGTCTCCCTATAGCGCTGTAGAAAGGCCTCTTTAGTGTCCTAAGTTTTAACTGTGACCTTAATTGCCTACCGTCTGTAAACTGTATGTGTCTTAACGACCGTTCCACAGGTGCATGTTCATTAATTGTTTATGGTTCATTGAACAAGCATGGGAAAACAGTGTTTAAACCCTTTACAATGAAGATCTGAAGTTATTTGGATGTTTACGAATTATCTTTGAATTATCTTTTGCTGAGTTTAGGTACCATTCATTTGGATTTGTGCCACACATGCTAAAAAGTTAGCAAGAAAAAGACAAATCACGGGTTGCTGGCATATCTTGTCCATAAACTGCTTATAGGATAAGGAAACCAATATGTAATTTGGGTGAACTATCCCTTTAACATTGAGGGGAATGGCATTCTTAAAAAAAAAAAAAAAAAAACGAATCGTAGGAACAGCTCCATCTAGTGGTCAGAACCTGGGTATCAGGATGTAGGATGGGACATAAACCAAACAACTTCAACGACGAATTTCTCTGAACAGGGGGGGGAAAAACGTCACCAAATTCACTGAGAATACATTACATAGGATGAAGAAACAATACTCCAAGCCGCAGTTCCATACTACTTGTCAGACATAGAGAACTGATACTGTATACTCGTTGTTAGGGTGGGATTGGCATGGGGTGTTAGGGGTCCAAGGGTGGCTTTTGAGCATTTCTTTGCTTTCCTCAATGTTTGAAAAAAGTTTGGTCCAAATCGAATGTTAGGTACTATATTTATTGAATATTATATGAATTATATACATTTAAAAAGGCCAATTGGGGTGCAGCCAATTAGCTTAATTTCTCAGAGATCAAATTATATTTCTACAAAATAATGTTGTAGGAATGCTAATCTCACCTAACTGCACAAATGATTTCAGATCAATCTGAGATGGTGGGTGTCATGGCTTGATGAAATGACATGGAACGACCCTCTCTCTCTCTCTCTCGCTATCTCTCGCTATCTCTATTCTTCTTTTGCTCTCCCTCTCATTCTTCCCCTCTCTCTCTTCCCCTCTTCATTGGCACTTCCTGTCTCACATTGTCTTTCCCCTCAAATGTTCCTCTCTGTGTTTTTCTCAGTCCTGTCCTGCAGCCTCCACAGCTACAACACATGGGTCATGCTCTGGGTTTGCTCAGGCTGATAGAAAGGTGTTTTGTGTGTGTGTGTGTTGGTTTGAGTGCCCAGGAAATGCACCCAACATCCTCTGCAGGCAGCTGAGGCAGGTCAAACTCTCTGTGGGGCCTAATGGGAATGTGTGTGTGTGTGTGTGTGAGGTGGGTGGGTATGCATGTGTTTCCGGGCGAGTTGACATATTGTGTGTGTGTGTCCGCACACGTGTGTGTGTGTGTGTGTGTGTGCGTTTGTGGGTGTGTGTGCGTGCTGGTACCAGATTGTCATTGTTTGGACTGAATCCTCTTCCGCCATCATGATCTGGAAACTGTAACTAGGTGACAGCTGTCAGTCATGTAGAGGCCACGCCTAACTCCTGCGTTGAACCTGCCCTGTGCCCAGACGATTCCCAGAGGATGCCTGGGCACAGTGCCATGCCAGACCAAATGCCTAGTCTCAAAAGACACCCTAGTGTTCATTCTATAGTGTACTATTTTTGACCAGAGACGGCGATTTATACAGAACTGCCACATGGGCCTCTGGGTCGGACGTAATACATAGAGAATAGGGTGTAATTTTGGATTCAGACAGGAAATCTCCCTGCCCCTTGTGGTGCACACCCTCTCCCCATGTGTCTTCCGATCCTGGCTCGTTTCCTGATCTGGCAGGGCTGTATGGGAATTGGCAGGCCAAGACTAGGCTGGACTGATTGACGGGCGGACTGACGGGCTGACTGACACGAGACCAATACGTGTTCTTTGGCCGCCAGGCTGAGGCAGAGAACCCACAGCATCTTCCAAGTAGACATAGTACAGATGTAGGATCTTAATTTGATCACCCTGTTGCAGGAATACTTTCCTCCAGTGCAGGACATTTTAAACTTGTTGTGTATTTGAGGTTTATGAAAAAAATCTGTAGATTCCTTCAAAAATGTCCGTTAATTATAATCCACATGAAAATGATAATTTCCTGTTGCTGCAGGATTTTTTTTCCTGCAGTAGCAAACTGGCTCAAAATAAGATCATACATCTGTTTTATATGGAAAGGCCACATAACTCTTAAAAGGTCAAAAATGATTTGCCTTTTTTCTTCCCCCTCTTCTGGTTTCCATGCTCTTTAGTCTGTATTTGTCCTCTGCACATTGTCAGGACTGGTGTGACTGTGTGAGCCTCTCTCCTTTCATCTCTCTCTACATCACTCTTTCTGCCCTCCCCTTTGTGTGTGTGTGTGTGTCTCTCTCTCTCTCTCTCTCTCTCTCTCTCTTTGTCTCCCTCTCTCGCTCTCTCTCTCTCTTTAATTCAACGGGCTTTATTGGCATGGGAAACATATGTTAACATTGCCAAAGCAAGTGAAATAGATAATAAACAAAAGTGAAATAAACTATCAAAAATTAACAGTAAGCATTACACTCACAAAAGTTTCAAAGAAATAGAGACATTTCAAATGTCATATCATGGCTATGTACAGTGTTATAATGATGTGCAAATGGTTAAAGTACAAAAGGGACGATAAATAAACATAAATATGGGTTGTATTTACAATGGTGTTTGTTCTTCACTGGTTGCCCTTTTCTTGTGGCAACAGCTCACAAATCTTGCTGCCGTGATGGCACACTGTGGTATTTCACCCAATAGATATGGGAATTTATCAAAATTGGATTTGTTTTCGAAATCTTTGTGGGTCTGTGTAATCTGAGGAAAATATGTGTCTCTAATATGGTCAAACATTTGGCAGGAGGTTAGGAAGTGCAGCTCAATTTCCACCTTATTTTGTGGGCAGTGTGCACATAGCCTGTCTTCTCTTGAGAGCCATGTCTGCCTACTGCGCCTTTCTCAATAGCAAGGCTATGCTCACAGAGTGTGTACATTGTCAAAGCTTTCCTTAATTTGGGGTCAGTCACAGTGGTCAGGTATTCTGTCACTGTGTACTCTCTGTTTAGGATGAACTAGCATTCCAGTTTGCTCTGTTTTTTAGTAAATTCTTTCCAATGTGTCAAGTAATTATCTTTTTGTTTTCTCATAATTTGGTTGGGTCTATTTGTGTTCCTGTTCCTGTCCTGGGGCTCTGTGGGGTCTGTTTGTGAACAGAGCCCCAGGACGAGCTTGCTAAGGAGCCTCTTCTCTAGGTTAATCTCTCCGTCGTATTATGTCGTTCTCTCCGTCATATTATGTCTCTCTCTCTTTTTCTCTCTATCGTTCTCTCTCTCTCTCTCTTGCCCTCTCTCACTGCATGCCCTGGGAGCAGAGATGGGGAAAGGGGGAAGGGCAGATGGGTAGGGCAGGATGTGCATATGTGGAGGATCCCCCTCCTCCTCTCCCTTTCCTCTGTTTTCTTCTCCTCTCCCTTCTTCTCTAATTTCTTCTCCTCTCTACTCCTTTCCTCTCCACTCCTTTCCTCTTCTCTCCTCCCTTCTCCTCTCCTCTCTTCTTCCTCTGTGTCCCCTGATGAAAAGGGCTCAGTGACGGGGCCCTCGTCTCTCCTCTCACTCTGGGGGTTGCAATCTCTCTCACTCTGGGAGGGGGAGCGGAGGGGGAATGACGAGAGGAATTCCACTGCTCTCCCACCACATCTGTATGCAGACTGCTCTCTTTCTCTCCTTCTCCTGCCCTCTTTCTCTCGCTGACCCTTTCCCCCAGTGTTGTGTGTGTGAGTGAGAGTGGGCAACAGGATGCCAGGGCAGCATTGTTTTTCCAACCGGGTCTGGTCCAGTCCAAACCTCAACCCACAGGACTCTGAAAAGGTCTCCTCTCTTCTTTCACACCACAAACGTGTTTGTTTTACTATTTCATTGATTCCCAATCAAAATCCGATTTTCCTTAACCCAAACCCATAAACCTCTAAACCCTAACCTTAAACCTAACTCCTCAGCCTAAAATAGTATTTTTCCTTGTGAGGCTAAATGTCCCAACTTATCATACTTTTACTTGTTTTACTATCCTTTTGAGGACTTTTGGTACCCACAAGGATAGTAAAACCAAAAACACGCTCTCCCCTCTCTCTCTCTCTGCTGGGGTCTTGTCCTCCTTCACTGCTGCACTCTGTAACACAGTAGAAACAGTGACTTGTGACCCGAATAGAACATGCCTATAGGGTGTAATGTACACACAATAAAGTGACAGGAAAAATACAATACTGTACATGCATTAGAGAATATTGATGTTAAACATGTGCCTCGTCCCGAATGGCACCCTGTTCCCTCTGGGCCCTGGTCAAAAGTAGTGCACTAAATAGGGAATAGGGTGCCATTTGGGACAAAAGCCACAGATAGAGAGAGCAGAGGAATGTCCTCCACTCGCAGTGTAATTATGGTGTGAGGGAGTGGGAGAAGAGGATACGTATGGAAGGAAGGGAGAGCGGGATGGAGAGAGGGAGCTCTCTATGTTATTGAGATGAGGTGCTCCTACTAAACCCTCTAAATGCCACACCGTATGGGTGTAACACACACACTCACAGTAAGCTCTCCATCAATGTCTCTGGGTGGCAGGAATCAAAAGTTATTAACAATTCTATACCACAGACACAGACAGACAGACAGACAGACAGACAGACAGACAGACAGACAGACAGACACAGGATCAACAGTCAGTCAGACACTCACACAGACAGACAGAGGATCAACAGACAGACAGAGGATCAACAGTCAGTCAGTCAGTCAGACACACACACACAGACAGAGGATCAACAGTCAGACACACACAGACAGAGGATCAACAGTCAGACAGACAGACAGACAGAGGATCAATAGTCAGTCAGACACTCACTCAGACAGACAGACAGAGCAGTGACCACCAGTTCACCCCATGTTCCACGGTCACCAGTCATGTCAGTCTGAGTTCGAGGGCTCAGACAGGTTAGCTGGTGCGTTACCGACCATGTGATGGTACTACCACTACTACGCCCTGGGTCTCTTTCTATGTTTATATCCCTGAGTCTCAGAGCTGCGGATATGTCTAAAATGACACCCTATTCCCTATATTGTGCACTACTTTTGACCAGGGCTTATAAGGTTCCTGTAGGGCTCTGGTCAAAAGCAGTGCACTATGTAGGGAATAGGGTGCCATTTGGGACTCAGACCTAAGAATGTGCACCAAACAGAGGCTCGTTTGGTGGTTGGAAGTGAGCTGCTGTCATCCCTGCTCAGCTCCCTCTCCGTGACGCGTAATCACTCCGCACCAGACCATTTGGACTTGTCTGACTGGTTACACTTCGTCTGTTCGTACTGTAGTCATCATCTGTGTGTGTTCTGTGTTTCGCTGACCCTGGGTCAGTGTAGGATTTCCCCCGCTAATCGTTAAGGATAGGATTGCGGGTGGGGAAGCTGATCTTAGATCTGCACCCAGGGGAAACTTCACCCCGGAGCCGTTTTCTTTACATGAATGCCACTTGGGGTTGTTTTTGAAGCAGTAGGAACACGTTTTGATAGTGTATAAACATGCATAAAGCCACACGCGTGTCTAGCGGATGGCTAAGTAAGCATCGTTACCGCCTTCCTTACTAGAGACTTGTAGCGAGGAGAAAGCCGCCCCTGGTCCACCACGGTCATGAATTTGGTAGGCTAGTGATTAGCACGCTAGTTTCCGGAGTATGTTGTGGCGTGGGCTCGAATCCCGGGTCTGCCATGGCAAGGATGGAACACCTTATACTGCAAAATACATATGGAGTTTAGGAATTTGCATTTAGACCATTTTTGAAGATCAGTGAGAACCAGACTCGGTCTCAATGTCTGACACCAAAATCAGCTGTTTATCAGGGGCCCATTTTATAACCAGTGAAGGGAAAAATTGAAGTTTCACTGGTCATTACTTTGTGCCTGTGTGCATCCCAAATGGCACCTTATACCCTATATAGTACACTACTTTTGACCTGGGCCCAGAGCTTTTGGTCTCAGACAGTTGGACTGAGTCTGGTTCTCACCAATCCTCAGACATTGCCATTTGAGACATGGACACTGTCCAGTCAATGGTGTGAGAGCGCTACAGAGAAGGGCTCAGTTATGAATATGTAACTAAGGGAAATGTTTGTGTCACTTTGACTTCTATCATATCTCTCCTCCTCCCTGCAGCTACGCAGCCTATCTCCAGGACATCTGGTTCTACTTTGGTTCTCTCACGCTGTCAGATCAAGTCGAAATGCACATGTCGAAATGCCCTCTTTTTATAGTAGTTGTAATCGTAACAAGATACTTTTCCTTGTCGTTTTCTCCTCGTTATCTTTTCTTCTTCTCACGATGACCAGAGAAGCTCTGAGATGGATGACTTGTCTTTGTGGCTCCAGTAGACTGCGTGTAGGGTGAAGTTGCCCCAAGATTTCTTCCATTTAATGGTTAAGGTTAGGGGAAGCTGATCCTAGATCTGTACCTCGGGGAAACTTCACCCCGGAGCACTGATTATGGAGATGCTATTGGGGGGGGGGTGTATAATTGGGTCAGACATCTGGCTTGTGTCCCAGCTCCAGAGACAGAGAGAAGGAATGGAGAGAGATGACAGCTATCCGTTTGTCTATCTCAGATCCTCCCCTCCCTGAAGAGCATGTCCTCAGCCTCCTACTGCTCAGAGATGCTTAATTATCCATCCCAAACACACACCGTCCCCTGTATGTATATATCTATTTATTTTTTTACCTTTATTTAACTAGGCAAGTCAGTTAAGAACAACTTCTTATTTTCAATGACGGCCTAGGAACAGTGCCTTGTTCAAGGGCAGAACAACAGATTTGTACTTGTCAGCTCGGGGATTCGAATTTGCAACGGTTACTAGTCCAACGCTCTTAGTTTCCTGAAAATGTCTGACTTCTCAATCGTTGTTCTGAGGGCAGCTAAATCATTCATCATGTGCTTGTTTGTTGAGGTATTTCATTGGTCCTCTGGGCCCGTTAAATGTTGTGACTGTGTCCCAATGGCACCCTATTCCCTACACAGTGCACTACTTTTGACCAGAGCCCCATGGGCCCTGGTCAAAAGTAGTGCACTGTACAGGGAAATCAGGTGCCTTTTGGGACGCAGATGGTGTGTCTGTGTGCGTGGCCTTTGTCTGCGTAGCAGGAAGTCATGTTTTAGCAGCCAGCCAGGTTAGCGCTTAGTTATCGCTGAACTGAAAAGGGCTGATGACAGCGCTGTCGCACACACACACACACACACACACACACACACACACACACACACACACACACACTGCTGCTGCCTGTTAAACCACAGGGCGCGTGTGTCACAGAGCTGTGTCACCTACCCTAGTGCCAACCCAGTTTCCATCTGATACTATGTGACTGTGTGTGTCTCTCTAATCTCTCTGGGCCACATCAACATTCTGTACTGGATCATGCTTCTGGCTCGTCCTGCTGACACACCACACCTTTGTCTCTAGTGTGTGTTCGTCTGTGTGTAAGTGTGTGTCTGCCTCTGTCTGCCTGCACATGCAAG
Source organism: Salvelinus namaycush (assembly GCF_016432855.1). Taxonomy (NCBI): domain Eukaryota; kingdom Metazoa; phylum Chordata; class Actinopteri; order Salmoniformes; family Salmonidae; genus Salvelinus; species Salvelinus namaycush. The sequence continues at coordinate 2,636,400 of NC_052340.1, read as the reverse complement.
GCCAAGCTTCAGTGCCGTCTACTCCGAGGCCCAGCAGTCATTCCGTTTCCCATTTTCCAGGAATTCCTGCCTTCCGAGTCCGACAAATCAAGCACTCCGCCAATTAAAGCTAGCATCTGTAGAACTACTAGATACATGGAAGAAAGTAGCTATTCCACTATTCCTCTTAGTCCCAGATGGATCCGCATTATGACTGAGGCCTGTTGTTGCGTATTGCATGCCAGCACTGCCATTGCCTTACATAAACTGTGATTTTAGAGAGGGGAACCCAAACAAGTTTATAAGCCAGACCAACAGCGTGACTCAATCCCACCCAAAGTAATTAGGGGAGGGACCAATGCCTGCCAGCCACCATGTAAAACTGAACAATGGGTTATTATGAACCAAAGCCCCAAAGGGCTCTTCAATCAGTATCTGTCTGTCTGTACTGGCAGTGGTGGTCCATGCAGATCTGTCTGCTCTAGGTCTATGTGTGGTGGTGGTCCATGCAGATCTGTCTGCTCTAGGTCTATGTGTGGTGGTGGCCTGTCTATCCGCCTACCTACCTTCCAACATACATGTCTGTTTGTCTGTCTGCCTCTCTGCCTGTCCTGTCTGTCTGTCCGTTTGTGCAGTGATGGATAGAGCAGCTGTGTCCCAGCTTTGTGAGGGAGAAACCAGACCATTACCTACACAGCTATACAGGCTCACTGGGACTGTGGAAACCAATGCCATTAATATCACAACCATTCTACCGTCCCATCCAGCCTGGGTCGTATTCATTGGTGCTCACCATAACAAAACGTTTTGTAGCGGTAAACGAAAACAAGGGTTTCTCATTCAATAAGTGCAGTTAGTCCCTCTTTGCTTCAGTCCAATCTTCCTTCGTTTGGTGCTTAATGAACATGACAATGATGGCTTGTCTTTAGCTTCAGTCAGAGGGCAAGGCTCTGCACTGGTACTTACAGGTCTTTCTTACAACGTTCATCCACTTACACAAAGTCTTCATCTCAAATGACCCCCTATTCCATATTTCGTGCACTGCTTTTGTGACACACACACACACACTCTCTATGCCGCACATGGTTTCACTGTTATCAAAATGAACACACTATATATTGCCATTTTGGGACGCAGACAAAATATCACCTTGGCCTAAAGAGTAGGCGGTTGGTTCCCGTCAAAAGTGGGCGTATGTGTCTCATCTCGCGTCAACAGGATGTCAGAGAGCGTCGTGTGGATTTCGTTATCGAATGAAGCGCGTGAGCCGGTCTGTGTGTTCAGTCAATTTCAGTTTGCTTTATTGGCACGACACAATGACACGTTGCCAAAGCACAGTGCTACATCAGAAGAAGAAAAACTCACTCCCTGTTTTTTTTCTTCATTTCTGTCTAATCTCTTTCCCCCTGTTTCCCCGTCCTACCGACTGCTACTCCCAGACTGACGCTTCAGCCGGCAAAATATTGACCTCCTCAAAAATATGACGCGGACAGTGCAGTAACCTGAGCTCGTAGATTTCTCCTGGACAGGTCATGTAAAACTCCGGGTGTGATCACACCACATGATGGGTACTGAATAAAATATCATCCTTTTTTGACCCTTTACACGCTACTTCGCCAAAACGGTGCGGAGTCAAGTTGAGCTGTGCTGGGGCTGGCCGGGTTACCCATCCACCATAGTCGCTGGAACCGCACTTGAAATAACGACGTGAGACAAAATATCCGGGCCCGCGCGGTAAGGGTCGGGTCGGGTCGGCCCCACAGTGTGAATGAGGTAACAGTGCGACAGCGGGAGAGTTTCTAAGCCTCGCAACGATGTTCTGAGCTTTTCTGACCTCGGAAACTCTGTCGGACTTGAGCGGGTGGCTATTGCTTATGTCACTGTCAACAGTTTATGTACACCATTGAAAGAGAAGAGATGGGGATTACGGTCGATGAATGGCTCTTTGACTGAACTGCAGACTCACTTTGACATGTTTGGAACCACGTACGGTGTGGATGTGTCTCTCTCCCTGAATGCCTCATTGAGGAAAGAGAGTGAAAGAGAGAAATCAAGGCGAGGAGAGAAGAGGCCGCAGAGAGAACTGGAGCTTGTCAGACATTTTTTTATTTTTTTTATGTTCATGGCTGAATCGCCCCAGTGTTTGAACTCTGTGTGATCTCACTGGGGGGGTGGCGGGGGGCTGGTGCCATGCACAGTGATCTCAGCTGTGTGTCTGTGTGTGTCTGCCCTGACCACATGAGTCTAGGTGCCTCTGTTAGTGTGTGTGTACCTCTCAATATCCCCAGGCGCTGTAATCCCCGCTCCGCGCTGTGTGTGTGTGTGTGTCAGCTTTAGGGGATTAACTCTCTGATGGCAGAGGACTTAACCCAATGGGTAGAGAGGGGATGGGGGGGGGTGAAATGTCCTTGGCCATGGCTGTTTTGACTGAGATGCAGAGAGAGAGGGAGAAGGGAGGGGGGGGGGGTTACAGTGGTGTTTGTTCTTCACTGGTTGCCGTTTTCTTGTGACAACAGGTCACACATCTTGCTGCTGTGATGGCACACTGTGGTGTTTCGCCCGATAGATATGGGAGTTTTCGTCTGTGTAATCCGAGGGAAATATGTGTCTCTAATATGGTCATACATTTGGCAGGAGGTTAGGAAGTGCAGCTCAATTTCCACCGCATTTTGTGGGCAGTGTGTATTTTAATTTTAGTTTTATTCAACCTTTTATTTAACTAGGCAAATCAGTTAAGAACAAATACATAGCAAGGCTATGCTCACTGAGTCTGTACATAGTCAAAGCTTTCCTACATTTAGGGTGTCTCTCTCTCTCACGGACAGACACACACACACACACACAGCCCCTATACCGGTTTTACAAACACCCCTACTCCAAAAGTTACCACAATCTAAAGATGCTTTCTAGGGGATGGGGGGGATCCATATCAGACTTAGGACTCTTCTGCTTTGTCTATGTAGGGAATAGATTGCCATTTGGGACGCAGCCCGTTGATGAGTGAGTTCTCTCTCCAGAGTTCTTAGGGCTTCGGGAGGGACTCGCTTGCATTCCTGAGTGCAGTAGGAGGCCGGAGTATGCTGCTGTTGCTGCTGCTGCAATTACTGTACGCCCCCCTGCTCTATGCATACTGAATACACTAGCAGCTCAGCACCAGCACAGAGCACACACTCAGAGAGCCACACACACACACACATATACACACACACACACACACATATATAGCTGAAACACACACACACATCCATGTGTATTGACACACATACACACACACACACACACACACACACATATATATAGCTGAAACACACACACACACATCCATGTGTATTGACACACATACACACACTCACATACACACAGGTTTAGCCCTACTGCTCATTGTTGGTTATGGTCACGTACCACTCCTCTCTGCATGAATCGCACATTATACAGACTGCTGATTAGACAGGGAGGGGAAGTGTTCTGATAGGGCAGGGGCTAAAGCGGACTCTGCTGATTGGACGATGTGAACAGACCTCGCTCACAGCCCCTGTAGCTAAGACACCCAGGCCCCAACCAGTGACCGTGTGTGTGTGTGTGTGTGTGTGCCGGTCTCTCCATTGGCATCAATGGTGGTGATGTCAGCCTGTGCTGAGCCACAGGCTGCTTGTGTGGCAGGGTGGTATAGTGAAGGCAGGCAGGGCAGTTTCGGCAGTGCCAACAGCATTGGCACACTGGATGAACACGAGTTGGCATATCAGCACAGACATACTGCAGCCCAGCTGAGATATGATTGTGTGTATCTGTGTCTGTGACTCCCAAAAGTATTTTCTTATGTACATGTTGGGACAGCAGAACATGTCACAGAAGCTCTAAAAATAACATTTAGTGAGTTAACGACCAAAACGAATGTACAGCAGATGGAGGGGAAGAGAAGAGAAGGAGAGAGAGTTCAACTGGGCTCAAGGTCTTTGGTCTGTGTGACGCGATGTGCGCCCGGCTCAAACCAGCCCCCCCTGACCCGGTGCCAATGCCACTTCCAGCTGACAGACTCGGGGAGGTGCCACGCTGATAAACGTCCCCCTCTGCCCAGGCAAGATAAACAATAAGTAGAGAAAGGATCCGCTGACTTAAAAGGCAGAGGGAACAATGGAGAGAGATGAATAATGCTCTCACACTTCTGCAAACTGATATTATGTTGAGAGTCAGAGGGTTTTGTGTCTTTTCTACTCTGTCTCTGTGGCTCCATGCTAGCGGTGTGTGTGCATGTGTGTGTGTGTGCGCGTGTGTAACTCTTGCCAAAAATCTCAACGAGGATCTGTAAAAAGAATAAGAGAAAGGGGGATAGAGGAGGAGGAGGAGGAGGCAGAGCAAGAGAGAATACTATTTGTAAGAGACAAAAAGAGAAGAACCATGAGGAAAAGTGCTCAGTACAGCTGGGATCTCATCCAGGCTCGGGGCATTATGTGGGCGTTGTGTGGGCGTTGTGTGGAGGTTGTGCAGCGGTTTGTATGGAGGTTATGTGGGCGTTTTTAGGGCAGGAGTTTCGTACAGTGCGTGGGGCTCTCAGGGTGTGTGGAGGAGGACATGGTCTGTACTTTAGCCAGGATAGAGTGTGTGTGTGTGCATGCAGTGGTGTAAAGTACTTAAGTAGAAGTACTATTTAAGTAGTTATTTTGGGTATCTGTACTTTACTTTACTGTTTATGTTTGACAACTTTTACTTTCACCACATTCCTAAAGAAAATCATGTACTTTTTACTCCATACATTTTCACTGACACCCAAAAGTACTCGTTACATTTTGAATGCTTAGCAGGACAGGAAAATGGTCCATTCACACACTTATCAAGAGAACACGTGGTCGTCACTACTGCCTCTGATCTGGCGGACTCACTAAACACACATGCTTCGTTTGTTAATGATATCCGAGTGTTGAAGTGTGCCCCTGGCTATCCGTACATTTTCAAAACAAGAAAATGCTGCCGTCTGCTTTGCGTAATATAAGGGATTTGAAGTGATTTATACTTTTACTTTTGATAATGTATGTTTGAGCAGTTCCATTTACTTTGAATACTTACGTGTACTTAGAACCAAATGTATTTTATTTCACCTTTATTTAACTAGTCAAGTCGGTTAAGAACAAATTCTTATTTACAGCGACGGCCAAACCCCGGACGACACTGGGCCAATTGTGCGCCGCCCTATGGGACCCCCAATCACGGCCCGGTTGTGCTACAGCCCGGATACAACACTTTAGACTTTTGCTTGGGTGGTTTTTACTGGGTGACTTTAACTGAGTAACTTTCTATTAAGGTATCTACACTCAAGTATGACAACTGGGTACTTTCTCCACCATTTTGTGTGTGTGTGTGTGTGTGTGGCTCATTTCGTCTGTACTGAAAGCTGATGGCACCTAACTGGCCTGGGGACCACAGCCAGCTGTTTAAATGGAAATGGGCAATATTGTAACACAGTATATAAGCCGACATGCATCAACGGCAAATAAATGCTCATGCATACGGCGGCGAAGAGCTCCCCATATGCACACAATCCTGGTGGCGTGTTTTACTTTGTTCATCGTTGTATACTGAGCACCCAGGGTCCCGGTCAGAAGTAGTGCTCTGTAAAGGTAGTAGGGTGCCATTCGGGATGAAACCTGTGACTTTCGGTATCAGCATAATGAAGCTAGGAGGATGCGGGGGGTGAGATTTGAGTGCATCCAAAGCGTTTCTTTCTCACTCTTCCCCTCTCTCGTTCCCTCTCTCGTTCCCTGCCGTCTTCCCAGGTGAATTCCCATTCAGTCAGTGCAGAGGATAACGCTTTAGCCGGGCTACATGGTGCACTACTTTTGACCAGAACCCTATGGGGAAACCCTATGGGCGCCCCTGGTCAAATGATTGCACTACGAAGGGAACAGGGTGCCATTTGGGACGCATCCGGAGCTTGGCTTTCCTCGCCGACCCCCTAACAGTCTGGTTCGCATTACTTTTCTGTTCTCCCGGATGGAAAAAGACAAAGAGCACAGCAGCGTTGTGCTCGCTAGTTGTTCCCTGCTACTTGTAAAAGCTCCTCCTGCTACTTCTTACCTCTACCGTTGTTTACATTTCATTTTAGTTGACATTTTTAGTCGTTTAGTAGACACTCTTATCCAGAGCGACTGACAGGCGCAACTAGGGTTAAAGTGCCTTGTTTAAGGGCACATAGACAGACTTTCGCCTAGACGCCTTGGGGATTCCAACCGGCGACCTTTCGTTTACTGGCCCAACGCTCGTAACCGCTAGGCTACCTGCCTGTTATTGTCGCTGTTGCGGGTCTTACTGTGGTACTGCAAACTGTACTCTACTGTCGCTAGTTGCTCTGCTGCAGTTGTTCTGCAGATAAGGACACCGGGTGGCGCTGTTGTGTTCAGCGGAGTTGCTGTTCTGTGACACGTTGGAACTGTGGTTGTTGTGTGTTATACGGCTGATATAACAGTAGTTATTCCCGTAGCAGTGCGGTAGTTGTCACTGTGGTGTTTACAGTTGCAGTAGCGCTCGTCTCCAGACCCCTAGCTGCACTGAGTCTGTCCCAGGTAGGCGTTAGGAGGTCTGCTCTGCACTGGGGAGCTGGCCTGTGTCCCAAATGGCGTCCTATTACCTATTAAAGTAGGTCAAAAGTTGTGCACTAAATAGGGGATAGGGTACATATGGGCCCTGTTCAAAACTAGTGCACTATATAGGGAATAGGGTTCATATTTGGGTCTGGGTCCCACTGGTACTGTAAAGTAGGTCAGAGGAGCAGAGAGGAAAGAGGGGCTGAGTTTGGACCGAACCCCTGTTCCAACCCCCCCCATTCTCTTTTTTGGACCTCCACGTCCCTTTCCATTCCGTACCCCGTGTGTCCCAGCATGCTCATCATTGGCCCGCTTTGTCTTCCTGCTACCAGCTGATTAGCGGGAAACATGGCATAAGTTTAGATCCAAAGAAACATTTAACTCCATGTCGGACTGAGAAAGAGAGAGAGAGGGGGGAGAGAGAAGCTGAGATTCATATGAGAGCTGTATCCTTGGAGAGAATGAGGGAGATGGGGGGGGGGCAGAAGTAGAGAAAAGAGAGGGCGTTAGATTACAAGGCCCTGTCTTCACTTCCTTGTACTGTCTGAGCTATGTGTCGTGTGATTGCAGCAGGGTTGGGTGAGGAGGAGGGGGGGGGGGGGGGGGAACTGCCACATGGGTGGAGGAAGTAATGAGACCCTGCCTTATCTCTGACAGTAGGGTTGTGTGTCTCCGCTCCGCCGATAGCTGGATATTTGTGTGTGTGTGTGTGCGCGTGCCATGAGTGCCTTGCCGTGCAAGTACTGTATGTCCTTATAACAGTGTTTAGTCTTGCTCGTCTCTTGTTCTCTCTGGCCTGCTACTGTTGGAAACCCCAGTGGTACATCCCATATGGCACCCTATTCCCTATATAGTGCACTACTTTTGGGTTTACGTAACCCCTAGCAAAGCTAATGTCTTCATGTTTACCATGGGGCAGAAAGGCATTCAGGCGAACAGGCAGGCAGACAGGCAGGCAGACAGACAGACGGTTGTGATCCCTGCCTGTCTGCTTCTCAGCTCAACACCTTGTCACTGCACTACCACCACCTTCCAGCCTCATGTATTGACCATGTCTGCTCCCCTCTCCTCTTTTCCTTCTGATGATTGTGATCTGTGGTTCTCTCCTCCTCCCCCGGTTGGGACGGCTGGCCTGGGGAGAGAGAGGGAGAGATTTGAACATCCTCTGTTTCCACCAACCCCTGTTCCTCTGTTACCCCCCCGCCCAGGACCTTAATTCTCCACTCAGCACTAATAGTTTCTTTCCGTAAACAAACGCTCAGCGAGTTCCCTGATATACATCTCTGGGTTAGGGCGCCACCTGGAGGGCGTTACAGAGAGGCCGGGTTTATACATCTATCACACACGAATGCAAAGGATCCTTAAGAGTGAACATAAATATAAACGTTGATTCACAATCAGTGCTATTATGACTCTCCCCACACACACACACACGTTACTCTCACAAAAATATATGAATATAAACAGGTGCATTAAAACACATACACAGACCCCTACACACAGTCCTGATCTGTGTTTGTGCATGTTGTATTGTGGGCTCGGCACTAGATGGCAATGGCAGAGTACTGTACTGACTGTACTGTAGACCTCAGATCACTACAACCTTCCCCCTTCTGACCTCTTCTAGCAGAGCGGCCATAGTTTGTTCTACACCCTCGTCATCACTGTTACAGGCTGGCCCCAAGTCAGCGTCAAACCTCTCTACAACGTTTCACTGTTGACATATGAGGGAACATAGTATGTTCCCGGAGGAAAAATACAACTTTCTCTGTAGAGGAAAGAAAGGGTAGAGAAAGAAAATAGTGAGAGCGAGAGAGATGTCTGTCCACCTAGCAAGGCTATCTTCTTGTTTAATTCAAGGCTCTATTTCAGAGAACACTGGTGAGGTGTGCTATATCCGGTAATGGTGGTTTTTACAGAATACATGTTGTGATGGAAGGAAGGCTGTGGGTTTGAAGAGCTTGCCGTCTAACATACCACTGATGACATCGACTCTGCAGAGCAGAGGTTTGTGTGTGGGTGGGTGTGGGTGGGTGTGTGTGTGTGCCTGTGTAACGTGTGTGTGTGTGTGTGTGTCACACTCACCACAACCTGTTAACAGCTCGCTGTGCACAACAGATATATAGTTCTATTTGTGGTGCATGAAAAAGCAGCCAACAGCAGTGTTTAAGCAGACTGAGAAGTTACAGGTTTCAACCCTCTTTGACTTTAGGTAAAACCTAACTTGAACTCAAACTCAACGTTAAACTGAAACTTAAGCTCAAACTTAAACTCAAACTTGTGGAACGTAAGCTGTTATCTTCCACTGTTAAAGTTGTCACAAATAGCTTCTGTGTGGCTCGGTCGGTAAAGAATGGTGCTTGCAACGCCAAGGCTTGCAGGTTTGCTTCCCGCTGGGGCCACCCAGCTGTAAAATGGATAAAAGCGCCTGCTACATTGCATATTATAATACAAATATAACATAATAATAATAATACTACTGTTATAATAATACTATTACAGTATTCCACCATATTATGATTTTTAAGACATTAATTATCTAAGCACATACTTTACAAAGTAAACCTACTCAAGTCTCTCTCACGAGCCTGTCACCCGTGTCTGCGGCCTGAGTGAAATGTTACTTCCTGAGAATGTTACTTCCTGAGAGAGGGAGAGAAAGAAAGAAATAAAGGGAAAGAAAGAGAGTGAGAGAAAGAAAGAGAGAGAGAGAGCGGAGAAAGGGAGCGAGCGGGACCTTTTGTGCCTCTGCAGTGCCCTGTCAGAGACCCAGAGGCCAAAGCAGAAGTTTGCCACTGAGAATTCCCAGCTCTGAGTGGCAGCATCCTGTTGAGGTCGTCATGACAACAGCAAATGTTTTCCCCATGTAAACCCCAGCCCCCCTTGCCACATCAACCCGTCGTGCGATGACTCACACACACTGACTCTGCGTTCTGAATAGCACCATATTCACTACACTTCTTCTGTCAAGAGCAGTGTACTATAATAGGGAATAGGGTGCCATTGAGCCTTGAGTCTGCAGACTGCAGCCGGCAGTCCAGGCAGGGCCTCCCATTCACTGGGAGGCCCAGTGAGCATGAAGACTGGAGACTAGGGAGGGGAGAGAGCTCATAGTAAGGAACTTAATCACATCAGGGGGTTAACACACAAACACACACCCTCTCTAACTCTCTCACACACACACACACACACACACACACACACACACACACACACACACACACACACACACACACACACACACACACACACAAACCCTCTCTCACTCACTGCTCATACACACACAGTACTGCTAAAGTCTATTCGGTCTGTGCCACCATTTGGGCTACACAGTCCAGTTAGGCTGGGAGTGCTTTGGTTATTGTGGTTGTGGAGCCAGGGCCAGGGCCAGGCCGGGCAGCTGTAACACGTTAAATCCACGTTGGAGACAAGCTTGTTTCTATTCAACGTGATGACTGTTGTAACCCGACTGGGAATCATACAAGTTGCATGCGCAGCACACACGCACAAGCTTACACACACACACACACACACACACACACACACACACACACACACACACACACACACACACACACACACACACACACACACACACACACACACTCAGCAGCAGTGGGTTATTTTCCTCATTGTTGATGATGTAAAGCAGAGAGAGTCCAAGGGTGGAGATGATGGGAGGGGTTAATGAGAGAATGAGAGAGAGGGGGGGGGCAGGGTAATTTAGGAGCGAGAGAGCAACAGAGAGAGAACAAATTAATGAGACAATAATGATGGAGAGGACAAGCAAAAGAGAGAGAGAGAGTGGGAGTATAAAGCATTTAGTCTCATTGTCATTAGGGATGAGCAGTGTGTGTACCGGTACTTCGTCAGAGGATCTGACATGATCCCTGTAATGTGTTTGTCAAGCTAACACCCTCACATTACACCGTGTTACTTATTGATGCTCCTTCTAACCCACACTAACAGAAGGAGATAGAGAGGCGACCTGATTTATAGCATGTGTGCATGTGTGCGTATGTGCGGGTGTGTTTACAGTACTATGTTTATATTTACCTCTCAAGAAGGCATTGTAATTAGGCTGGGCGATATGGCCAAAATATCATAGAACTGTATTTCAATTTTGGTATTTGATGTTTTTGAATAATAGAAATTGTAAATTTGCTTTATGAGTAGGATGTGATCCTTGGGTGGCAACCCATACATTCTAAGTGATTTCAATGGTTCTTTCTCCATTCTGATGGTTTTGTACTGTTAAATTAACCTGCATTTCCTGCACTCATTTGAGATCATTTCCACACTGCCGTGTAGGCCTGCACGATATTGTCAATAAAATATAGGCCTTATTTTTAACCAAATGTTGCAATGGCGATTTGACTTGCGATTTAGATCAAAACACTTGGGTGAACTGTTGGAATCATGGAAATGGAATGATTATTATAATAGTGAGCACTTTGAATGCAGTGTTGTTTGAGATGACAACAAATGAAAATGCCAGGGAGGAGTTATTGTGACATGGTAGGAACCAAAGTGTTGGTCAGTGTTTCCCAGGGGACCCTATACTCTTCAGGTACGTTAAATGTTTTCTCTCAGCTACTTGTCATGGAATATTCTAATCAAGTGAGAAAGACTTTGTCATTTCTTCAAACAATCACCTTTGTTCAATATCGATTAATTATTGCAAAAATGAGACTGGTCAATCCAACAGTCTTGACTGCATGGGGGTGTATGTTCTTAACCCCAACTTGGCTTAGTTTCCCAGATGCAATAATGATTTTGAGACAATGAGCGATTGTTCTACCCCTAAGCTAGCTCTAGTAAAACACATTCTTGTCTATGTAATGCAGTCTTTAACTCATTTGTCAGCTCAATCCCATCTCTGGTGACCGTACGCCCCAGATTAGCTGCAGGGAACTAAAGTGGAGACCATAAAAACAGACACTAGTAGGACAGAAATGTCTTACTATTAGTTAAGTATTAATCGCTAAATATTTATATCAAACAAATCAAGTAAATATATCATTTTTCTCTCACATTCCCCTCAAGAAACACAGTTTCTTCTAGAAAAATTCAAGATTGTAAAATATACATTTAAACTAACAAAATACATCCCATTTAAACTAACAAAATGATGCCTGACATTTCATCCATGGTAAACAACCTTCCTCTGGGTTGCTGAGCTGTAGTGTGGTGCGTACTGGCGGCAGAGAAGTCAGGCGCAGGAGAGCGAAAACTGATTTACAACGGTGTCGTTTAATATCCATAAACCACCGTCAACAGAACAATAAATGGGTCAAACAAAACCCGGTAAATACCAGCATACCGTGCATGAGCACTACAAGAAACAATTACCGACAAGGACATGGGGGGGAACAGAGGGTTAAATACACATGTGATGATGGAATTGGAACCAGGTGTGAAGGAAGATAAGACAAAATCAATGGAAAATGAAAAGTGGATCAGCGATGGCTAGAAGGTCGGTGACTTCGACCGCCGAACGCCGCCCGAACAAGGAGAGGGACCAACTTGGGCGGAAGTCGTGACATGAGCTTAATACCGTCTTTATCAAAACACAATCAATTTGGAAGATAATAAAACCCATAAAATGAACATCACACACAAGCTTCATTACAACAGATAGGACAGTCATCACGCTGGCACCACGCACAAAGGTAGGGGTCAGCATGATAAAAATGTCCACCCCGTTTAGAACCCTTCCTACACCAGTGACAGACACCGTGTACAAACAGTGTAGAACATGAGCTCATCATCTGGGTCCTTATTAGAGGTCGACAGAATATGATTTTTCAACGCCGATACCAATTAAATAACGCATAAACACAGTGTTGGAGAAGAAAGTAAAAGTGCAATATGTGCCATGTAAAAAAGCTAACGTTTAAGTTCCTTGCTCAGAACATATGAAAACTGGTGGTTACTTTTAACGTGATTCTTCAATATTCCCAGGTAAGAAGTTTTAGGTTGTAGTTATTATAGGAATTATAGGACTATTTCTCTCTATACCATTTGTATTTCATATACCTTTGACTATTCTCATCACCGCCCTCTCCTGCGTCTGAGGGCCCGGGGACTCACACTTTACCCGGGGGTGCGGCTTGGCCTGGCGGCGCTGAAATGAACATTCTCGAGGCCATCAAACTACTACGCTCTGAGATAGTTGAAATGAAAACGGAGGTAGTTGCTACGATTGAGGCCCGAATACAGGAGGTTTCTGATACTTTAAAAGCAGATCTAACCATCCTGCGGAACGAGACGGTGCCAGCAATCACATCACTCAAAACAACAACAATTGCAGCACTGGAGACCTCCGCTACCAATGTCTCCTACTTAACTACCTCCCTGGAGGCTGACGTGAAACGCCTGGCTGCGGATTTGAAAAAGGTGCAGGAGAGTTGTGTGAGTTTAGAGGGATTCTCTCACCGCAATAACCTGAGACTGGTATCGGTCCCAGAGTCAGCGGAAATGCCTCGCGCCACGGATTTTGTTTCTGGGCTGCTGAAGGAGGTTCTTGCCTTGGATGAGAAGCCCCTGATTGATCGTGCCCACCGGTCGCTGCGCTAAAAGTCCCGGGATGGTGAGAGGCCCCGTGACAATTCTTCGAGTGCACTTTTTCCATGAGAAGATGGAGATTCTCCGACGAGCCCGCAATACCACTCTGAGCTTTCAAGGACAGAGCTTCTCTATCTACCAGGACTACTCCCCCACTGTTTCCAGGCAGTGCACAGCTTTCGGGCAGGCCAAACAACTACTACGGGACCATCCAGGTGTGAAGTATGGACTGCGATTCCCGGCCCGTTTATGGCTATCTCATGATGGTAAAGACTACACATTTGAGTCTTCGGATGAGGCTATGGCTCACATTCAACGTTACATCAAGAAGTCTTGAACTTGCTCATAGATCAGCAACTGTTGCGAACTGTGGATGAGTAGCCAACCTGTGGTACAATTATGTTTAGTTATAACATACTATTCTTGTATAGTTGGGGAGTTGGCGAACCCATTCAGGCTTATTTGATGTGATCTAATGTTTTGATCATCTAGTGTGCTTGCCTTACAAGCATTCAGTCATTTGAATGTCATCGTATTATGGTTTTACTTAACTCCTTTGTTTCTAGGCTGTCTCATTCACCTATTCAGTTTGGTTACATAGTGTCTCAGTGAGTCAAAATATTTTTTGATATTTGTTTACTGCATCCATTTGTACCGACCCAGTAAACAGTAAATGTTCCCGAGGCTATACATTTTTGGGGGTCTTCACTTCAATTTTGAAGATTTTGAACGTCATTTATGCCCAGCAAACGTTCAACGTTGTGCACACGTAGTTTTTTGGTCTTGGCTGTAAGTTGTCTTATCGTCAAACTAGACAATTATTATTATATTTTTTTTTTTGATCGTCTTACTACGATTTGCTTACTTCAAATTAGGTTTTTGGTTGAGAGCCTTCATACACTTGATTTATTTTCTCTCTCAATGCCTGTTATAAGACTGGGAATATAATTATATACATCTACAAGTGGTGCTTTTGTAATTTCGTTTGCACAAGGGATTCACTTTTATTTTAAATCTTTCTCTCTTTTTGCTGCTTGATCCACTAACACAAAACGTGACTTTAAAGAGCGGGACTGTGGTTTTGGGTTTAACACCGCACTCTCACAGACATACTGTGTGAAGAGAACATGTTCTATTTAGGCTTGTACCTTGTTTGGGGAGGTACTGTCTGGGTTGGGGGGAGGTAGTTGGGGGGAGGAAGGAGGTTGAATTGTTCAGTTCTAATGTTGTCATTCTGTCTTTTTAGTTTATTTTCTGTACTTTTTCCAAATATCTTGCACTGTACATTATTACTCTGAGACAAGTTATTCTGGGGTTTTTGAGTACTCATTGCTTTTCCACTCTATGCTCTAATGACAGGGTTGTATAACGTGAATGCCCAGGGTGGCCGAAATAATACGATCAAGTACATTTCGTGGAACATCAAAGGGGTTAAAGGGTTTGAATGCAAATGTTGCATTTCTACAAGAGTCTCACTTGAGGATTGGTGAGCATTTTAGGATGCGTAGGGACTGGGTTGGTCAAGTGTTCCACTCTAACTTTCATAGTAAATCAAGAGGGGCTGCCATTTTGTTTGATAAATCTACTCCCTTTGTAGCTGCTGAGGTTATTGCTGATCCTAAGGGACGATACGTCATAGTAACCGGTAAACTGTTTTCTACCCCTCTTGTTTTGGCTAGTGTTTATGCTCCCAATTGGGACACAAGTTTAATTTCTTCCTTTTTATCTGCTATACCCAATTTAGATTCCCATTTGTTGATTTTAGGGGGGGATTTCAACAGTACAATGTCCCCAGTTCTTGACAAGTCTTTACGAAGAACTACAGGCCCATCTAAATGTGCCCTACTTATTCAATCTTTTCTTCAGAAATATGCTATGTGTGAGGCCTGGCGTTTCCTACACCCTACAGATAGACAGTATTCCTTTTATTCTCATGTTCATCAAACATACTCCCGCATTGATTACTTCTTTTTGGACAAAAAACTTCTGCTTAACTTTCGGCGGTGTACTTACGAGAGTATTGTTATTTCTGACCATTCACCATTAGTGCTTGAACTAGAGTTTCCCCAGCGACCTCCTATGTGTTATCAATGGCATCTTAACCCCATTTTACTCTCAGATAAGGAATGTGTCAATTTCATTTCTTCTGAAATCACCTTATTCCTAGAAACTAATTCAACGCCAGGTATATCCTGCTCTACCATATGGGAGTCTCTCAAAGCATACCTACTTGGCCAAATTATTTCTTATACAGCCAACCAAAACAAAGCTCGCTCTCAGCGACTTTGGGACCTGGGCGAATCCATAGCCACATTGGATGAGAAGTATGCTACGGATCCTTCCTCTGATCTACATAAAGAGCGCCAACTACTCCAATCTGAATTTGATGAGCTTTCTACCAGGCAAGCGGAACAGTTACTCTTGCGAGCTCGATACAGAGTGTATGAACAAGGCGACAAGGCCAGTAAACTCCTTGCACATCAGATCTGTAAATCTGAGGCCTCACGTTTAATCCCATAAATAAGGACCCTGTCTGTTGCCACCACAGTTATACATAAAGAGATCAATGGTCAATTCAAACAATTTTACTCTGCGCTGTACACCTCTGAATCTCCTCAAGACCCTTTGCTGATTGATTCCTTCTTTAAGGGCCTGAATATGCCTTCAATTGATACAGACTCCCATGACTGTCTAGAAGAAGAATTTACACCTGAGGAGATTGCAACAGCAGTGTCCGCAATGAAAAGTGGTAAATCACCGGGTCCGAACGGTTTTCCAACCGAATTTTACAGGACGTTTTCTGGTCTGCTTTGCCCATTCTTGTCTCGACTATTTGCAGAGTGCCTTAATACCTCAAAGCTACCGCCTAGTCTTTATCAGGCTTCAATTTCATTATTATTAAAGAAAAACAAAGACCCCCTGGAATGTGGATTCTATCGCCCAATCTCGCTTTTAAACTGTGATTACAAAATCCTAGCCAAGCTTTTAGCCATCCATATGGAAGGCTCGCTGCACCAAGTAATACACTCTGACCAGACTGGCTTTGTGAGAAATATGCATTTGTTTTTCAATATTAGACGCCTTATGAATATACTGTACTCCCCAGCGTCGGGGGACCCGGAGGTGGTGGTCTCACTTGATGCGGAAAAAGCTTTTGACCACGATGAGTGGGACTGTCTAACAGCTTCCCTATATAGATTTGGCTTTGGCCTCAAATTCATTGCATGGATAAAGATTCTTTATTTTTCTCCCATGGCTTCGGTACGGACTAACAACTTGTCCTCTGACTATTTTCCCTTGCACCGTGGATCCAGACAGGGTTGTCCACTCTCCCCCTTGTTGTTTGCTTTGGCAATCGAGCCTCTCGCCATTGCACTACGCTCTAATGATGCCATTCAAGGTATAATCAGGACGGGCTTAGAGCAGAAAGTCTCGCTATATACTGATGACCTCCTTTTGTTTATCTCCAACCCTGATACCTCATTGCCACGTGTCTTATCTGTTCTTAAAAAGTTTGGATCATACTCAGGGTACAAGCTGAATCTAGGCAAGAGTGAGCTTTTTCCTGTAAATAAGGCTGCTTTTAAAGTGCTCTTGTCCTGGATCAATTCACCTACTTGGGAGTTAAAGTGACAAGGAAATATTCAAATTTGTTTCAGGAAAACTTTGTTGCTCTAGCAAACAGTTTGAAACAATCTTTTACTTTTTGGAATTCGCTACCTCTTTCTCTTATTGGAAGGATTAATGTCATTAAAATGAATGTGTTGCCCAAATGTTTATATTTATTTCAATGTTTACCCATTTTTATTCCAAAATCTTTTTTTAATTTACTAGATCAAAACATTCATGTATTTTATTTGGGATGGCAAGGTACCGCGGATTGGTAGAAAACATTTACAGGAGCCTAAGGCACACATTGGGTGGTTTAGCTATACCAAATGTTCAGACATACTATTGGGATACAAATTTCAGAGCCCTTTTGTACTGGCTGCAGACTGATCCTACTGGCCCTAGACCACTCTGGGTCCAGATGGAGTCTGAATCGTGTCAACCTGCTGCACTTTCTTCTGTGTTGTGCTCGTCTCTCCCAGTGTCCCAAGGCAAAAGGTGTGTCAACCCAATTGTAAAGCAGTCTCTTAAAATTTGGAATCAGTTCCGTTTAGCCTTTAGCCTCCGAGGCTTTTCTCTATCAGGCCCAATCAATCAGAACATTTTATTTCCTCCATCTTTGAATGATGGGGCTTTTGCCATCTGGCACTCACTAGGCCTCTCCTCACTAGCCCAATTATTCTTTGATGATACATTTGCCTCTTTTGCTCAGCTACGGGAAAAGTTCAACCTCCCCCAATCCCACTTTTTCAGCTATCTTCAGCTATATTTTTTCAGCTATAGGAACTTTGTCAGAGCTAACACACCTGCATTTCCCCATAGGCATGCGAATACAGCTATAGAGAGCATATTTGAGCTGAACAAGCTTCCTAGGGGTGCAATTTCAGATGTATATGCAATCATTAGTTACTTACAGAACCATTCTTTGGTGCCTTTTAAGACTCGATGGGAAAAGGATTTGAGGGAGGAACTTTGTGAAGACACCTGGGAATCTGTGCTGCACAGGGTGCATTCGTCCTCTTTTAGCACTAGACACAGCCTCATTCAATTCAAGGTGGTTCACCGTATCCACTGGTCCGGGGCCAAACTTGGAAGAATATTCTCTGATTTTGATCCTACCTGTGTCCGATATAAAACGGAACCAGCCACACTGTTGCTTATGTTTTGGGGCTGTCATAAACTGTCAGGTTTCTGGGAATTAATATTTAAATGTTTCTCTGATTTATATATGACACTGTTATAGATCCGTCTCCCCTTACAGCCCTTTTTGGAGTACTGCCCATAGGTGCCCCCCTGTCAAGAATCCAGTTGGACACTGTTGCTTATACAACTCTTTTAGCTAGACGGGGGCATTAAGATTGATGATGTGCTTATTGATTGTGACCTGATTGTGACCTGTGGATGCCTTGTTCATCTCGCCCGGTCAGAGACTAAAATGTGAGCTTTTGCCCTGTTTTTAATTTTTTTTTATTTAACATTTTGTTCACGCTTACATAAAATGATTATTATATATTTTTTTCTTTTAAAGCTTTGTAAACTTTATTTTTGGTCCAGTGGATGGTCGGTCTGTGTCCATGACTGTCTGTGAGTGGTGGCATTTCTCCACCCCTATCCCTTGACTGTTTACAGGAACAATGGTGAGGTGTTTGCTCTGTCCCTGTACTACAGATTGCCCTTTAACCTTTGTAGCTTTCTGCCCGGTGTGTTTAACTTGTCTAAAGTACGTTATCTTTAAAGCTAATTATTTATTTATTTATTATTTTACTAGTTGAGTATATTATTTATATTGTTTTGTGTTGTCTTGTGTGTAAAACAAAGTTTTCAAAAACATATGTTTCCGATGCCAATAAAGCCCTTAAATTGAAATTGAATTGGGAGAGCGGAGAGAGATGACACAACATGCATCAATACCGGTGTGTGTGTGTGTGTATAGTAAAATACGGTATACCGCCCAGCCCTAATTGTAATGGTGTGTTCGTGGAGGTGGGTGTGTGTTGCTGTCACACAGATGTTGAAGGCCTTAATCATGGGATATATACAGCTTCCCAAGATGGCCTGTTGTTTAGGGCCAAGATAACACCCTGAACAAATTCTATGGATTATACTAAACGCATACTGATTCTTCTAAACTATTAAACATTACAGCTTATACGGTGCCTGTGTGCGTTCGTTTGTTAGGGTTGGGCAGTATCCAGATTTTCATACCGTTTCTGTACCATACCGGGTATACTGTATTACCGGAAGTGCCGCAGAAAACAATTTAGCCAACAGGGATCTTGATCCACGAGGGGATTGAATGTCTCTGCTGTAACCAAGACGCTTGATCTTGCCATCTAGCCATTTAGCTAGCAAATTAGCAAACCAAATGCATAGCTGGAGCCCTGAGCTGGAGATAATTTATTTGACACATCTTAAATTTCTTATAGTTATACTTAAATAAGCAGTGGTGTAGCACACACCGCCACAAAGCGGGCGTGCTCCCATCCAAAATAATAATAATTATGATTATTAATATTATATAGAAAATGTGCTGTAAAGTAACTTTTTTTTCTCTTTAACATTTATTGAACAATGATGGTTTTCACTACTTTTAACCAGGGCCCATAGTCCAAAAAGTGGAAAGGTAGTGGGGAACCAAAGAGGGGGAACCAAAGAGGTGCACATTTGAGTTTTTTCCATAGTGCTACGCACTTGATTCCATTAATTAACTCATCATTAAACCTTTGAATAGTGGAATCAGGTGTGTAGTGCTAGAGGGCAATAACTAAAATGTACCCCTCTTTGTGTCTCCATGACCAGGATTAAGAGACACTGATGTAGGGACGCTGCCAGAGGCTGTGGCCCAGTCCAAAAACAACTCCCTGCTCTCTAGGCTCCTGCACTTCACAGACAATAAATCCAGAAGAATTGAATTGGTATACACAGCAAACTGGTTTTCTGCTGAGGAAGGAGAGGGAGAGAGAAGGGGCCTCATCTCATCTTTGTGGTGGAGGAAAACTGATGAGATTGGTTGGTAGGGAGAGGAGAAATATACTGTATTGTGCATTTTCTATATGCAGAATTATTCACCCAGCACTTAGTGTAATATATTGTGATGTGGTGATTATAAATCAAATTGTATTAGTCACGTGCCGAGTACAACAGTGCAACACCTTACAGTGAAATGCTTACTTACAAGCCCTTAACCAACAATGCAGTATTAAGAAAATAGAGTAAAGAAATAAAGTAACACAATAAAAAAAACAACGAGGCTATATACAGGGGGTACTGCGAGATGCAGCAGTGTAAAAACAAAGGGGGGGGGGGGTCAATGCAATAGGGGGCCATTTTGATTAATTATTGAGTCTTATGGCTTGGGGGTAGAAGCTGTTAAAGAGCCTTTTGGACCTAGACGTCGCTCTCCGGTACCGGTTGCTGTGCGGTAGCAGAGAACACAGTCTATGACTTGGGTGACTTGAGTCTTTGACAATTTTTTAGGCCTTCCTCTGACACCGCCTAGTATATAGGTCCTGGATGGCAGGAAGCTTGGCCCCAGTGATGTACTGGGCCGTATGCACTACCCTCTGTAGCGCCTTACAGTCAGATGAGGAGCAGTTGCCACACTTGGCAGTGATGCAACCGGTCAGGATGCTCTCGATGGTGCAACTGTAGAACTTATTTTGGATCTGGGGACCCCTTCCAAATCTGTTCAGTCTCCTGAGGGGGAAAAGGCATTGTTATGCCCTCTTCATGACTTTCTTGGTTTGTTTGGACCGTGATAGTTTGTTGGTGATGTGGCCACCAAGGAACGTGAAACTCTCGACCTGCTCCACTACAGCCCCGTCGACGTGATTGGGGGCATGTTCGGCCCTCCTTTTTCCTGTAGTCCACAATCATCTCCTTTGTCTTGCTCACGTTGAAGGAGAGGTTGTTATCCTGGCACCACACTGACTGGTCTTTGACCTCCTCCCTATAGCCTGTCTTACCATTGAACAGGCCTCCACCGTTGTGTGGTCAGCAAACTTAATGATGATGTTTAAGTTGTGCTTGATCACGCAGTCGTGGGTGAACAGGGAGTACAGGAGGGGACTAAGCACGCACCCCTGAGGGGCCCCCGTGTTGAAGATCAGCGTGGCAGATTAGTTGTTGCCTACCCTTACCACCTGGGTGCAGCCCGTCAGGAAGTCCAGGATCCAGTTGCAGAGGGAGGTGTCTAGTGCCAGGGTCCTTAGCTTAGTGACGAGCTTTATGGGCACTATTGTGTTGAATGCTGAGCTGTAGTCAATGAACAGCATTCTCACATAGGTGTTCCTTTTGTCCAGGTGGGAAAGGGCAGTGTGGATTACGATTGAGATTGCGTCATCTGTGGATCTGTTGGGGCGGTATGCGAATTGGAGTGGGTCTAGGATTTCCGGGATGATAGCTACGGGGTGGTAGTCATTTAGGTTACCTTTGCTTTCTTGGGAACAAGAAACATGTAGGTATTACAGACTCGGTCAAGGAGAGGTTGAAAATGTCAGTGAAGACAGTTGGTCTGCGGATGCTTTGAGTACACATCCTGGTAATGCGTCTGGTCCCGCGGCTTTGTGAATGTTGTCCTGTTTAAAGGTCTTTCTCACATCGGCTACGCAGAGCGTGATCACACAGTCATCCGGAACAGCTGGTGCTCTCATGCATGCTTCACTGTTGCTTGCCTCGAAGCAAGCGTAAAGGGCATTTAGCCCACCTGGTAGGCTTGCTTCACTGGGCAGCTCGCGTCTGGATTTCCCTTTGTAGTCCGTAATAGTTTGCAAGCCCTGCCCCATCCGACGAGCATCAGAGCCGGTGTAGTAGGATTCAATCTTAGTCCTGTATTGACTCTTTGCCTATTTGATGGTTCGTCTGAGGGCATAGCGTGATTTATTTATAAGCATCCGGATTAGTATCACGCTCCTTGAAAGCAGCAGCTCTAGCCTTTAGCTCGGTGCGGATGTTGCCTGTAATCCATGGCTTCTGGTTTGGATATGTACGTACGGTCACTGTGGAGACGACTTCGTCGATACACTTATTGGTGAAGCCGGTGACTGAGGTGGTATACTCCTCAATGCCATTGGATGAATCCCGGAACATATTCCAGTCTATGCTAGCAAAACAGTCCTGTAGTGTAGCATCCACGTCATCTGACCACTTCCGTATTGTGAGTCACTGGTAATTCCTGCTTTCGTTTTTGCTTGTAAGCAGGAATCAGGAGGATAGAATTATGGTCAGATTTGCCAAATTGAGGACGAGAGAGCTTTGTGCGCGTCTCTCTGTATGGAGTAAAGGGAAGCTGCAGCCTACAGCTCCGCTGTCTGATGTTAGTTACCATAACAACGATGGTGAGGGCTCTACTTCCCCCGGTGGCGGCATGGCCCTCTGACATCTGGTAGAAATGAGGTAAAATGGATTAAGTTAGCCTCCATTAATATCCCCAGCCACTTTGAGCGCCGCTTCTGGATGAGCATGTTATTGTTTGCTTATGGCCTTATACAGCTCCTTGAGTGCGTTCTTAGTGCCAGCGTTGGTTTGTGGTGGTAAATAGACGGCTATGAAAAATATAGATAAACTCTCTTGGTAGATGGTGTGGTCTACAGCTTATCATGAGGTACTCTACCTCAGGTGAGCAATACCTCGAGACCTTAATACCTTAATATTAGACATCGCTCACCAGCTGTTATTGACAAATAGACACACACCCCACCCCTCGTCTTACCGGACTTCTGTCCTGCCGATGCACAGAAAATCCAGCCAACTGTATATTATCTTTGTCGTCATTCACGACTCGGTGAAACATAAGATAATCTAGTTTCCAGTAATACAGTGCATTCGGAAAGTATTCAGACCCCTTGCCTAAAATGTATTAAATATTTTTCCCTCATCAATCTACACAATACCCAATAATGACAAAGTAAAAAAAGGTATTTGTTTTATCTTGCAAATGTATTACAAATAAAAAAAATGAAATATCACCCTTTACTCAGTAGTCTGTTGAAGCACCTTTGGTAGCGATTACAGCCTCGAGTCTTGTTTATGACGCTACAAGCTTGGCACACCTGTATTTGGGGAGTTTCTCCCATTCTTCTCTGCAGATCCTCTCAAGCTCTGTCAGGTTTGATGGGGAGCGTCGCTGCACCGCTATTTTCAGGTCTGGAGCAGGTTTTCATCAACTATCTCTCTGTCTGAGGTCCCTCAACCCTGACTACTCTTCTCTGCAGCATGTCTTTATGGGAGAGTGGCCAGACGGAAGCCACTCCACAGTAAAAGGCACATGACAGCCCGCAGCGGCCCTGCCGCTGAAAAATATCCTCACAGCATGACGCTGCCAGCATGCTTCACCGTTGGGATGGTTTTGGCCAGGTGTTGAGCGGTGCCTGGTTTTCTCCAGAGGTGACGTTTGGCATTCAGGGCAAAGAGTTCAATCTTGGTTTCATCAGACCAGATAATCTTGTTTCTCATGGTCTGAGAGTCCTTTTAGGTGCCTTTTGGCAAACTCCAAGCGGGCTGTCATGTGCCTTTTACTGTGGAGTGGCTTCCGTCTGGCCACTCTACCATAAATACCTGATTGATGGAGTGCTGCAGAGATGGTTGTCCTTCTGGAAGGTTCTCCCATCTCTGCAGAGGAACTCTGGAGCTCTGTCAGAGTGACCATCGGGTTCTTGGTCACCTCCCTGACCAAGGCCCTTCTCCCCCGATTGCTCAGTTTGGCAGGGCGGCCAGCTCTAGGAAGAGTCTTGGTGGTTCCAAACTTCTTTCATTTAAGAATGATGGAGGACACTGTGTTTTTGGGGACCTTCAATGCTGCAGCAATTTTTTGGTACCCTTCCCCAGATCTGTGCCTCGACACAATTCTGTCTCGAAGCTCTACCCACAAATGTGGGACCTAATATAGACAGGTGTATGCCTTTCCAAATCATGTCCAATCAATTGAATTTACCACAGGTGGACACCAATCAAGTTGTAGAAACATCTCTAGGATGGTCAATAGAAGCAGGATGTACCTGGGCTCAATTTTGAGTCTCATATCAAAAGGTCTGAATACTTATTGAAATACGGTATATGTTTTTTACTTTTCATAAATGTGCAAAAGTTTCTAAAAACCAGTTTTCGCTTTGTCATGATGGGGTATTTTGTGTAGATTGATGAGGAAATTGTTGTATTTAATCCATTGGGTGTGAGTAAGCTCTTAATATGCGTATGGGCTTTTTGAATTAATCATCACCTTAGAAAGCACTGTCATTTCGTTGTGTTAGGCTTTGGAACAACATCCACAACTACCATATTTTCCACTTAGTTTCAACCTGCTGTTAAACCTCTTTCTTCAAATGGATCAATCACAGTGAGGTGAGTTTTTAAAGCACTGTTTTGATGTGATTTTCGATGGAATTTGTATTAATGTCAGACTGGTTAGAGGGACAATATAGCCCTGAGTACCAAGCCTTTAGGACCTGATGGTCGTTAGTGAGTTGGGTACTACCATTGCATGTCCAGTGTGCATTTTATTGCGGTCATGATTCATGACTGCCGGTGTGGTGGTAATACGGTCACCGCAACAGCCCTACTCACACCCTCTTTCTCTCTCTCCCCTTGCTCTGGCTCTTTCTCCCTTACTCTGTCCTCTCTCTCTCTTTCCCTCTTTTCCCCTTACTCTAGTCTCGCTCTCTTCGTTTTCCCTCCTCTCTTTCTTTTCTGTCTCTCGATTTATATTTATCTCCCCTCACTCTCCCTTTTCTTTCTCTGTGCTATTTAGCTTTTCGGTGCAGACTGCAGCACTTTAGGTACCGCTAAGTGAGTGTACAGTATGAGCTAGATTTCAAATTCTTAAGTGGGAGAGAGGGAGTACGGAGCGAGACATAGTGTGTGGAGTAGGTGGCTGGTCTGAATAGTTGAATGACGCTGTTACGGCTGGTGTAACACAGCTGGTGGTTTGGACACGCATGCACAGACACACACATACATGCACACACACACATACACACACACACACACACACACACACACACACACACATACACACACACACACACACACATACACACACACACACACACACACACACACACACACACACACACACACACACACACACACACACACACACACACACACACACACACACACACACACACACACACACACACACACACACACACTTACTCCTTTGCTTAGTGCAATTCCCAGAGCTCACTCCAGCTTGGATTGACTTCCTGTCTTTTTACCATGTCCCTCTAAATCACGGCGGAATATTTGTGTGAACAGTATGTGTGGACGAGAGAGAGAGCGTGCACGAGAACTCGAGGGAGCGGGCGAGACTGGGTGCTAGTGTGCGTGCCTGTGTGTGTTTTTGGCTGTCAGTTCTGGTCAGCTGACGACCGTGTCTTGCTTCGATTGGAGGAGCCAGCTGTGTTCTGCTACAGTGTAGGCAGATCAGATCAGTGCGGAGAGTGGAGCGACAAGGCAGCCTCTGTCTGCTGCAGCTGGAGGGTCCCAGCGCTCAGCACTTAGCAGCACTGAGCCAGAGGAGAGCAGTACGAAGTAGGCAGGCAGAGCTGGAGCACCGGAGCTTTAGGGACTAACCTGGGCTAACCTA
This sequence comes from Salvelinus namaycush, assembly GCF_016432855.1. Taxonomy (NCBI): domain Eukaryota; kingdom Metazoa; phylum Chordata; class Actinopteri; order Salmoniformes; family Salmonidae; genus Salvelinus; species Salvelinus namaycush. The sequence continues at coordinate 2,611,086 of NC_052340.1, read as the reverse complement.
ACCAGGACTAGGCTGTAGCTGGGGTTTCCTGAACTTAGCTTCACTGAGCTCCATTAGGCTGGTCAAAGGTCCAGGGGGCCAGGGCTGGGTGGTGAACCCAGGGCAGAGGGCCCTGTCTGGGGGTGACGTGGTTGGGTACCTGGGTATGGGCTGCTCGGCCAGCTTGGTGCTCCTCCAGGCCCTACGTTCCGTGGGCCGGGCCAACTGTGCCCACATGTGCTCCCGCCAGGACCAGCTATCCTTGGACGCCCTGCCTCCCGGCAAGGGCCACGCCGCCACCGGGGGAAGTAGAGCCCTCACCATCGTTGTTATGGTAACTAACATCAGACTGCGGAGCTGTAGGCTGCAGCCTCCCTTCTTCCTTTGTTGGGGGCGGGCGGAGTGTAAGAGGGCTAGATGGAATCTGTTTTGGCTCCTTCTGTTTTTGGATAGGAGTGTTTGCCATGTGGTTTTAACATACAGCGAGGGGAGAATGTGTCCTCTCTGTGTGTGTGTGTGTGGTGTGTGTGTGTGTGTGGTGTGTGTGTGTGTGTGTGTGTGTGTGTGCGTGTGTGCGTGTGTGCGTGTGTGCGTGCGTGCGTGCGTGCGTGCGTGCGTGCGTGCGTGCGTGCGTGCGTGGAGGGTAATGTATTATCCAGGAGCGAGGCATGATGTGAACAGAGCTGTGTGTTATTCCCTCTCAGCTGAGAGGGAGAGGGACGGAAACAGAGGCAGGGGGCTGCCAGGGTGGTGGGGGGTGGCTGGGGGTCAGTCCAGGGCAATATGGTTTCTGTGGGAAAAATGTGTCTCTTTGCTCATGTTTCATCTAATAGGCTGCTGATAACATGATGTGAGTGTTTGTCTAAGTCAATGGGTGAATGAATGAGCAAATGAACAAATGTAGGATACTGTACTGGACTGGCCAATATTCTTATGTTTCTGTCTGTGAGTGACCGCGATACTGATTGTGCAATACCCTTTGGATCCATTATTAGGAGCAGTAGGGTGAAGTTGTCCCTATATGCTGCTCTTGGGTCAGTTTAGCATTTTCTCTACTAATGGTTAAGGTTAGGATTTGGGAGGGGAAGCCGATCCAAGATCTGTACCGAGGAAAAGCTTCACCCCAAAGTTTATGAAGGCAGTAATGAGTTGTGACCGCTTGGTTCATGATTGTGAACTAAATCAGTGGTGAGTCTGAGACTGACGGGTGAGGTTATACTCAGGGTGGCAAGGCGGTGCTGAGGAACAGGGGTGTACAGATATTTAATAGTTACCCATGTTGAATGGTGACAACAATCCTGGCTGTATCTGTATTTCAATGTCCTTCCGTCTGTCCGACCATCCCTCTGCCTGGTCATTGTAGGGCCAATCCCCATCTCTGGGACAGGCTTCCATATTCCCAGAAATCCTTTGTTTCCTGAGTGCTGAATGCATGGTGACATTGAAGAAATGGAAAAATGTCAGGCTCATTTTGGCAGGGGTGTGAGCCATAAAGTTTGCCTGACGACTCAAAATGAGGGGTGTTGTACAAAACAAAGTCATCAGCGATTGGACCTAAGTATCAAAGTTAATGACGAATTTTCTAAATGTCGCTTTACCCACGTGTGTTTTGGCTCTTGCTTAACTGATCGTTTTCTGGGCCGAATCAGATGGTGTAGAACGTATTTCCATTCTAGACATCGTAGGGGAGATGTCGTCCGTGGGTGTGATGTAGCATTTGGCCGGAGCAAGGAGTTTGGGGAACCAGGCAACCATAAAGTCCCCTCTTTCTTTTCTCTCCGCTTTCTTCTCTCTCTCTCTCTCTCTCTCTGCCTCTCTCTTTCTGCCTCTCTCTCTCTGCCTCTCTCTCTGCCCTTCTGCCTCTCTCTCTCTGCCTATCTCTCTCTGCCGGGAGTGTTTTGTAGTTGAGAGGCCATGTAAAGGGCTCTGTCCTTACTTTCTTTCAATATTTATTTTCTATGGTGGAGAGTTAGTTAGTTAGTTAGTTTTTTTCAAAGTTAGGGAGGAAGAAGACAGTTTTAGTTTCCTGGGGTTTGAACGGTGTGGTGTGCACGATGGCTTCGCAGCCTTGGGCGAAGGAGACGCTGTCATTACGGCATGGATTCAGGTGTGTTCCTGAGAATGGAGTTAAGGTGGAGGAGGTTCTGCTCATGGTCGGCGAACAGGTAGGAGCTGAGTTTATACATTCCGTATCCAGAATGAACAAAGCTGTGGTTGTGTTCATGAAAAGAGTGAGTTTGGTGGGTAGGTTGATTGCTAGTGGAATATTTGTAAGGGATGTGTTGGTGGTGTAGCTGAGGCTGGGTCTAGTCATGCTATGGATGGTGGTGTAGCTGAGGCTGGGTCTAGTCATGTCATGGATGGTGGTGTAGATGAGGCAGGGCCTAGTCAGGTCATGGATGGTGGTGTAGATGAGGCAGGGCCTAGTCAGGTCATGGATGGTGGTGTAGATGAGGCAGGGCCTAGTCAGGTTATGCTAGTGGACGAGGAGAGTATAGTGGGGAAGGGCTAGCGACTAGGGGCGGTGGAGGAGGGTGTCAAGCGGAAGAGGAAAAAAGGGGATAAGAAAGGAGGTGGGAGGGGAGAGGCTGGTGTGGTCAAAGGTACTAAGGAACCTTTGCCTGTTGTTAGGGGGGAGGCCCTGACTAGAGAGAAAGGGCAGGTGGTCAGAATGGGAGATGGAGATGAGGAGGAGGAAGGTGAATCTGAGGAAGAGGACGATGATTAGGCTTTTTTTCCCCAGACTCCTCATCAATGGGTCCAGAGCTGACAGCCAGTCAGGCAGAGGGGTCAAAGTACATGAGACTAAAGGGTAAAAGGTTTGTCTTGAAGCTTTATTTTGCGTACCAGGAAAGTTTGTAAGATCAGTATAACACGCTATGAAAAAATGAGGGGCATGGTGTCCTCTCACCAAGGAAACGTTTTGGGTTGAGAAAGTGGGTCACAACTGTGCATAAGGGTCTATCTTCAGATGCTATTTAGATGAATAGTTTTTTCTGGCACTGGGGCTTTTTGAACTTTGCTATTGGTCTCTTTCTTTGCTGGCTTTTCTCCCACTTCTTATGGAGACTCTTCGGGTAGGCTCGCTTAATATACAGTTCCAGTCAAAAGTTTGGACACACATTCATTCAAAGGTCATTCTTTATTTTACTATTTTCTACATTGTAGAATAATAGGGAAGACATCAAAACTATGAAATAACACATATGGAATCATGTAGTAACCAAAAAAGTGTTAAACAAAATGAGAATCTTCAAAGTAGCCACCCTTTGCCTTGATGACAGCTTTGGACACTCTTGGCATTCTGCTTGCTGGTGACACTGTCTGTGATTTATTTAGAATTCAAGACACACTTAACCAGCATGGCTACCACAGAATTCTGCAGCGATACGCCATTCCATCTGGCTTGCACTTAGTGTGACTATCATTTGTTTTTCTACTTTGAAGAATATAAAATATATTTAGATGTTTAACACTTTTTTTTGGTTACTACATGATTCCATATGTGTTGGAATCATGTACAATATAGAAAATAGTAAAAAAATAAAGAAAAACCCTTGAATGGGTAGGTGTGACCAAACTTTTGACTGGCACTGTATATATTTACAAAACAATATATATGGGGGATTGAAAATGATGCAGACAATTACATTGATGGAAGCGACAATCTATCTGCAATATTACAGCTGATCTACCCCCCAGAGGTCCAGACGTTAGGCTGTTTTCTGACTCTCCATGTACCCTGGTCTGTCTGTCACTGACCCTCGTGTCAAGAGACAATATGCAGCTACATTTGAAGTCAGAAGTTTACATACGCCTTAGCCAAATACATTTAAACTCAGTTTTTCACAATTCCTGACATTAATCCTCGTAAAAAATTCTTTATCTTAGGTCAGTTAGGATTACCACTTTATTTTAAGAATGTGAAATGTCAGAACAATAGTAGAGAGAATGATTTATTTCAGCTTTCATTTCATTAATCACATTCCCAGTGGGTCAAAGTTTACATACACTCAGTTAGTATTTGGTAGCATTGCCTTTAAATTGTTTAACTTGGGTCAAACGTTTCGGGTAGCCTTCCACAAGCTTCCCACAATACGTTGGGTGAATTTTGGCCCATTCCTCCTGACAGAGCTGGTGTAACTGAGTCAGGTTTGTAGGCCTCCTTGCTCGCACACGCTTTTTCAGTTCTGCCCACAAATGTTCTATAGGATTGAGGTCAGGGTTGGTGATGGTCACTCCAATACCTTGACTTTGTTGTCCTTAAGCCATTTTGCCACAACTTTGGAAGTATGCTTGGAGAAGAAAGTAAAAGTGCAATATGTGCCATGTAAAAAAGCTAACGTTTAAGTTCCTTGCTCAGAACATATGAAAACTGGTGGTTACTTTTAACGTGATTCTTCAATATTCCCAGGTAAGAAGTTTTAGGTTGTAGTTATTATAGGAATTATAGGACTATTTCTCTCTATACCATTTGTATTTCATATACCTTTGACTATTCTCATCACCGCCCTCTCCTGCGTCTGAGGGCCCGGGGACTCACACTTTACCCGGGGGTGCGGCTTGGCCTGGCGGCGCTGAAATGAACATTCTCGAGGCCATCAAACTACTACGCTCTGAGATAGTTGAAATGAAAACGGAGGTAGTTGCTACGATTGAGGCCCGAATACAGGAGGTTTCTGATACTTTAAAAGCAGATCTAACCATCCTGCGGAACGAGACGGTGCCAGCAATCACATCACTCAAAACAACAACAATTGCAGCACTGGAGACCTCCGCTACCAATGTCTCCTACTTAACTACCTCCCTGGAGGCTGACGTGAAACGCCTGGCTGCGGATTTGAAAAAGGTGCAGGAGAGTTGTGTGAGTTTAGAGGGATTCTCTCACCGCAATAACCTGAGACTGGTATCGGTCCCAGAGTCAGCGGAAATGCCTCGCGCCACGGATTTTGTTTCTGGGCTGCTGAAGGAGGTTCTTGCCTTGGATGAGAAGCCCCTGATTGATCGTGCCCACCGGTCGCTGCGCTAAAAGTCCCGGGATGGTGAGAGGCCCCGTGACAATTCTTCGAGTGCACTTTTTCCATGAGAAGATGGAGATTCTCCGACGAGCCCGCAATACCACTCTGAGCTTTCAAGGACAGAGCTTCTCTATCTACCAGGACTACTCCCCCACTGTTTCCAGGCAGTGCACAGCTTTCGGGCAGGCCAAACAACTACTACGGGACCATCCAGGTGTGAAGTATGGACTGCGATTCCCGGCCCGTTTATGGCTATCTCATGATGGTAAAGACTACACATTTGAGTCTTCGGATGAGGCTATGGCTCACATTCAACGTTACATCAAGAAGTCTTGAACTTGCTCATAGATCAGCAACTGTTGCGAACTGTGGATGAGTAGCCAACCTGTGGTACAATTATGTTTAGTTATAACATACTATTCTTGTATAGTTGGGGAGTTGGCGAACCCATTCAGGCTTATTTGATGTGATCTAATGTTTTGATCATCTAGTGTGCTTGCCTTACAAGCATTCAGTCATTTGAATGTCATCGTATTATGGTTTTACTTAACTCCTTTGTTTCTAGGCTGTCTCATTCACCTATTCAGTTTGGTTACATAGTGTCTCAGTGAGTCAAAATATTTTTTGATATTTGTTTACTGCATCCATTTGTACCGACCCAGTAAACAGTAAATGTTCCCGAGGCTATACATTTTTGGGGGTCTTCACTTCAATTTTGAAGATTTTGAACGTCATTTATGCCCAGCAAACGTTCAACGTTGTGCACACGTAGTTTTTTGGTCTTGGCTGTAAGTTGTCTTATCGTCAAACTAGACAATTATTATTATATTTTTTTTTTTGATCGTCTTACTACGATTTGCTTACTTCAAATTAGGTTTTTGGTTGAGAGCCTTCATACACTTGATTTATTTTCTCTCTCAATGCCTGTTATAAGACTGGGAATATAATTATATACATCTACAAGTGGTGCTTTTGTAATTTCGTTTGCACAAGGGATTCACTTTTATTTTAAATCTTTCTCTCTTTTTGCTGCTTGATCCACTAACACAAAACGTGACTTTAAAGAGCGGGACTGTGGTTTTGGGTTTAACACCGCACACTCACAGACAGACTGTGTGAAGAGAACATGTTCTATTTAGGCTTGTACCTCGTTTGGGGAGGTACTGCCTGGGATGGGGGGAGGTGGTTGGGGGGAGGAAGGAGGTTGAATTGTTCAGTTCTAATGTTGTCATTCTGTCTTTTTAGTTTATTTTCTGTACTTTTTCCAAATATCTTGCACTGTACATTATTACTCTGAGACAAGTTATTCTGGGGTTTTTGAGTACTCATTGCTTTTCCACTCTATGCTCTAATGACAGGGTTGTATAACGTGAATGCCCAGGGTGGCCGAAATAATACGATCAAGTACATTTCGTGGAACATCAAAGGGGTTAAAGGGTTTGAATGCAAATGTTGCATTTCTACAAGAGTCTCACTTGAGGATTGGTGAGCATTTTAGGATGCGTAGGGACTGGGTTGGTCAAGTGTTCCACTCTAACTTTCATAGTAAATCAAGAGGGGCTGCCATTTTGTTTGATAAATCTACTCCCTTTGTAGCTGCTGAGGTTATTGCTGATCCTAAGGGACGATACGTCATAGTAACCGGTAAACTGTTTTCTACCCCTCTTGTTTTGGCTAGTGTTTATGCTCCCAATTGGGACACAAGTTTAATTTCTTCCTTTTTATCTGCTATACCCAATTTAGATTCCCATTTGTTGATTTTAGGGGGGGATTTCAACAGTACAATGTCCCCAGTTCTTGACAAGTCTTTACGAAGAACTACAGGCCCATCTAAATGTGCCCTACTTATTCAATCTTTTCTTCAGAAATATGCTATGTGTGAGGCCTGGCGTTTCCTACACCCTACAGATAGACAGTATTCCTTTTATTCTCATGTTCATCAAACATACTCCCGCATTGATTACTTCTTTTTGGACAAAAAACTTCTGCTTAACTTTCGGCGGTGTACTTACGAGAGTATTGTTATTTCTGACCATTCACCATTAGTGCTTGAACTAGAGTTTCCCCAGCGACCTCCTATGTGTTATCAATGGCATCTTAACCCCATTTTACTCTCAGATAAGGAATGTGTCAATTTCATTTCTTCTGAAATCACCTTATTCCTAGAAACTAATTCAACGCCAGGTATATCCTGCTCTACCATATGGGAGTCTCTCAAAGCATACCTACTTGGCCAAATTATTTCTTATACAGCCAACCAAAACAAAGCTCGCTCTCAGCGACTTTGGGACCTGGGCGAATCCATAGCCACATTGGATGAGAAGTATGCTACGGATCCTTCCTCTGATCTACATAAAGAGCGCCAACTACTCCAATCTGAATTTGATGAGCTTTCTACCAGGCAAGCTGAACAGTTACTCTTGCGAGCTCGATACAGAGTGTATGAACAAGGCGACAAGGCCAGTAAACTCCTTGCACATCAGATCTGTAAATCTGAGGCCTCACGTTTAATCCCATAAATAAGGACCCTGTCTGTTGCCACCACAGTTATACATAAAGAGATCAATGGTCAATTCAAACAATTTTACTCTGCGCTGTACACCTCTGAATCTCCTCAAGACCCTTTGCTGATTGATTCCTTCTTTAAGGGCCTGAATATGCCTTCAATTGATACAGACTCCCATGACTGTCTAGAAGAAGAATTTACACCTGAGGAGATTGCAACAGCAGTGTCCGCAATGAAAAGTGGTAAATCACCGGGTCCGAACGGTTTTCCAACCGAATTTTACAGGACGTTTTCTGGTCTGCTTTGCCCATTCTTGTCTCGACTATTTGCAGAGTGCCTTAATACCTCAAAGCTACCGCCTAGTCTTTATCAGGCTTCAATTTCATTATTATTAAAGAAAAACAAAGACCCCCTGGAATGTGGATTCTATCGCCCAATCTCGCTTTTAAACTGTGATTACAAAATCCTAGCCAAGCTTTTAGCCATCCATATGGAAGGCTCGCTGCACCAAGTAATACACTCTGACCAGACTGGCTTTGTGAGAAATATGCATTTGTTTTTCAATATTAGACGCCTTATGAATATACTGTACTCCCCAGCGTCGGGGGACCCGGAGGTGGTGGTCTCACTTGATGCGGAAAAAGCTTTTGACCACGATGAGTGGGACTGTCTAACAGCTTCCCTATATAGATTTGGCTTTGGCCTCAAATTCATTGCATGGATAAAGATTCTTTATTTTTCTCCCATGGCTTCGGTACGGACTAACAACTTGTCCTCTGACTATTTTCCCTTGCACCGTGGATCCAGACAGGGTTGTCCACTCTCCCCCTTGTTGTTTGCTTTGGCAATCGAGCCTCTCGCCATTGCACTACGCTCTAATGATGCCATTCAAGGTATAATCAGGACGGGCTTAGAGCAGAAAGTCTCGCTATATACTGATGACCTCCTTTTGTTTATCTCCAACCCTGATACCTCATTGCCACGTGTCTTATCTGTTCTTAAAAAGTTTGGATCATACTCAGGGTACAAGCTGAATCTAGGCAAGAGTGAGCTTTTTCCTGTAAATAAGGCTGCTTTTAAAGTGCTCTTGTCCTGGATCAATTCACCTACTTGGGAGTTAAAGTGACAAGGAAATATTCAAATTTGTTTCAGGAAAACTTTGTTGCTCTAGCAAACAGTTTGAAACAATCTTTTACTTTTTGGAATTCGCTACCTCTTTCTCTTATTGGAAGGATTAATGTCATTAAAATGAATGTGTTGCCCAAATGTTTATATTTATTTCAATGTTTACCCATTTTTATTCCAAAATCTTTTTTTAATTTACTAGATCAAAACATTCATGTATTTTATTTGGGATGGCAAGGTACCGCGGATTGGTAGAAAACATTTACAGGAGCCTAAGGCACACATTGGGTGGTTTAGCTATACCAAATGTTCAGACATACTATTGGGATACAAATTTCAGAGCCCTTTTGTACTGGCTGCAGACTGATCCTACTGGCCCTAGACCACTCTGGGTCCAGATGGAGTCTGAATCGTGTCAACCTGCTGCACTTTCTTCTGTGTTGTGCTCGTCTCTCCCAGTGTCCCAAGGCAAAAGGTGTGTCAACCCAATTGTAAAGCAGTCTCTTAAAATTTGGAATCAGTTCCGTTTAGCCTTTAGCCTCCGAGGCTTTTCTCTATCAGGCCCAATCAATCAGAACATTTTATTTCCTCCATCTTTGAATGATGGGGCTTTTGCCATCTGGCACTCACTAGGCCTCTCCTCACTAGCCCAATTATTCTTTGATGATACATTTGCCTCTTTTGCTCAGCTACGGGAAAAGTTCAACCTCCCCCAATCCCACTTTTTCAGCTATCTTCAGCTATATTTTTTCAGCTATAGGAACTTTGTCAGAGCTAACACACCTGCATTTCCCCATAGGCATGCGAATACAGCTATAGAGAGCATATTTGAGCTGAACAAGCTTCCTAGGGGTGCAATTTCAGATGTATATGCAATCATTAGTTACTTACAGAACCATTCTTTGGTGCCTTTTAAGACTCGATGGGAAAAGGATTTGAGGGAGGAACTTTGTGAAGACACCTGGGAATCTGTGCTGCACAGGGTGCATTCGTCCTCTTTTAGCACTAGACACAGCCTCATTCAATTCAAGGTGGTTCACCGTATCCACTGGTCCGGGGCCAAACTTGGAAGAATATTCTCTGATTTTGATCCTACCTGTGTCCGATATAAAACGGAACCAGCCACACTGTTGCTTATGTTTTGGGGCTGTCATAAACTGTCAGGTTTCTGGGAATTAATATTTAAATGTTTCTCTGATTTATATATGACACTGTTATAGATCCGTCTCCCCTTACAGCCCTTTTTGGAGTACTGCCCATAGGTGCCCCCCTGTCAAGAATCCAGTTGGACACTGTTGCTTATACAACTCTTTTAGCTAGACGGGGGCATTAAGATTGATGATGTGCTTATTGATTGTGACCTGATTGTGACCTGTGGATGCCTTGTTCATCTCGCCCGGTCAGAGACTAAAATGTGAGCTTTTGCCCTGTTTTTAATTTTTTTTTATTTAACATTTTGTTCACGCTTACATAAAATGATTATTATATATTTTTTTCTTTTAAAGCTTTGTAAACTTTATTTTTGGTCCAGTGGATGGTCGGTCTGTGTCCATGACTGTCTGTGAGTGGTGGCATTTCTCCACCCCTATCCCTTGACTGTTTACAGGAACAATGGTGAGGTGTTTGCTCTGTCCCTGTACTACAGATTGCCCTTTAACCTTTGTAGCTTTCTGCCCGGTGTGTTTAACTTGTCTAAAGTACGTTATCTTTAAAGCTAATTATTTATTTATTTATTATTTTACTAGTTGAGTATATTATTTATATTGTTTTGTGTTGTCTTGTGTGTAAAACAAAGTTTTCAAAAACATATGTTTCCGATGCCAATAAAGCCCTTAAATTGAAATTGAATTGGGAGAGCGGAGAGAGATGACACAACATGCATCAATACCGGTGTGTGTGTGTGTGTATAGTAAAATACGGTATACCGCCCAGCCCTAATTGTAATGGTGTGTTCGTGGAGGTGGGTGTGTGTTGCTGTCACACAGATGTTGAAGGCCTTAATCATGGGATATATACAGCTTCCCAAGATGGCCTGTTGTTTAGGGCCAAGATAACACCCTGAACAAATTCTATGGATTATACTAAACGCATACTGATTCTTCTAAACTATTAAACATTACAGCTTATACGGTGCCTGTGTGCGTTCGTTTGTTAGGGTTGGGCAGTATCCAGATTTTCATACCGTTTCTGTACCATACCGGGTATACTGTATTACCGGAAGTGCCGCAGAAAACAATTTAGCCAACAGGGATCTTGATCCACGAGGGGATTGAATGTCTCTGCTGTAACCAAGACGCTTGATCTTGCCATCTAGCCATTTAGCTAGCAAATTAGCAAACCAAATGCATAGCTGGAGCCCTGAGCTGGAGATAATTTATTTGACACATCTTAAATTTCTTATAGTTATACTTAAATAAGCAGTGGTGTAGCACACACCGCCACAAAGCGGGCGTGCTCCCATCCAAAATAATAATAATTATGATTATTAATATTATATAGAAAATGTGCTGTAAAGTAACTTTTTTTTCTCTTTAACATTTATTGAACAATGATGGTTTTCACTACTTTTAACCAGGGCCCATAGTCCAAAAAGTGGAAAGGTAGTGGGGAACCAAAGAGGGGGAACCAAAGAGGTGCACATTTGAGTTTTTTCCATAGTGCTACGCACTTGATTCCATTAATTAACTCATCATTAAACCTTTGAATAGTGGAATCAGGTGTGTAGTGCTAGAGGGCAATAACTAAAATGTACCCCTCTTTGTGTCTCCATGACCAGGATTAAGAGACACTGATGTAGGGACGCTGCCAGAGGCTGTGGCCCAGTCCAAAAACAACTCCCTGCTCTCTAGGCTCCTGCACTTCACAGACAATAAATCCAGAAGAATTGAATTGGTATACACAGCAAACTGGTTTTCTGCTGAGGAAGGAGAGGGAGAGAGAAGGGGCCTCATCTCATCTTTGTGGTGGAGGAAAACTGATGAGATTGGTTGGTAGGGAGAGGAGAAATATACTGTATTGTGCATTTTCTATATGCAGAATTATTCACCCAGCACTTAGTGTAATATATTGTGATGTGGTGATTATAAATCAAATTGTATTAGTCACGTGCCGAGTACAACAGTGCAACACCTTACAGTGAAATGCTTACTTACAAGCCCTTAACCAACAATGCAGTATTAAGAAAATAGAGTAAAGAAATAAAGTAACACAATAAAAAAAACAACGAGGCTATATACAGGGGGTACTGCGAGATGCAGCAGTGTAAAAACAAAGGGGGGGGGGGTCAATGCAATAGGGGGCCATTTTGATTAATTATTGAGTCTTATGGCTTGGGGGTAGAAGCTGTTAAAGAGCCTTTTGGACCTAGACGTCGCTCTCCGGTACCGGTTGCTGTGCGGTAGCAGAGAACACAGTCTATGACTTGGGTGACTTGAGTCTTTGACAATTTTTTAGGCCTTCCTCTGACACCGCCTAGTATATAGGTCCTGGATGGCAGGAAGCTTGGCCCCAGTGATGTACTGGGCCGTATGCACTACCCTCTGTAGCGCCTTACAGTCAGATGAGGAGCAGTTGCCACACTTGGCAGTGATGCAACCGGTCAGGATGCTCTCGATGGTGCAACTGTAGAACTTATTTTGGATCTGGGGACCCCTTCCAAATCTGTTCAGTCTCCTGAGGGGGAAAAGGCATTGTTATGCCCTCTTCATGACTTTCTTGGTTTGTTTGGACCGTGATAGTTTGTTGGTGATGTGGCCACCAAGGAACGTGAAACTCTCGACCTGCTCCACTACAGCCCCGTCGACGTGATTGGGGGCATGTTCGGCCCTCCTTTTTCCTGTAGTCCACAATCATCTCCTTTGTCTTGCTCACGTTGAAGGAGAGGTTGTTATCCTGGCACCACACTGACTGGTCTTTGACCTCCTCCCTATAGCCTGTCTTACCATTGAACAGGCCTCCACCGTTGTGTGGTCAGCAAACTTAATGATGATGTTTAAGTTGTGCTTGATCACGCAGTCGTGGGTGAACAGGGAGTACAGGAGGGGACTAAGCACGCACCCCTGAGGGGCCCCCGTGTTGAAGATCAGCGTGGCAGATTAGTTGTTGCCTACCCTTACCACCTGGGTGCAGCCCGTCAGGAAGTCCAGGATCCAGTTGCAGAGGGAGGTGTCTAGTGCCAGGGTCCTTAGCTTAGTGACGAGCTTTATGGGCACTATTGTGTTGAATGCTGAGCTGTAGTCAATGAACAGCATTCTCACATAGGTGTTCCTTTTGTCCAGGTGGGAAAGGGCAGTGTGGATTACGATTGAGATTGCGTCATCTGTGGATCTGTTGGGGCGGTATGCGAATTGGAGTGGGTCTAGGATTTCCGGGATGATAGCTACGGGGTGGTAGTCATTTAGGTTACCTTTGCTTTCTTGGGAACAAGAAACATGTAGGTATTACAGACTCGGTCAAGGAGAGGTTGAAAATGTCAGTGAAGACAGTTGGTCTGCGGATGCTTTGAGTACACATCCTGGTAATGCGTCTGGTCCCGCGGCTTTGTGAATGTTGTCCTGTTTAAAGGTCTTTCTCACATCGGCTACGCAGAGCGTGATCACACAGTCATCCGGAACAGCTGGTGCTCTCATGCATGCTTCACTGTTGCTTGCCTCGAAACAAGCGTAAAGGGCATTTAGCCCACCTGGTAGGCTTGCTTCACTGGGCAGCTCGCGTCTGGATTTCCCTTTGTAGTCCGTAATAGTTTGCAAGCCCTGCCCCATCCGACGAGCATCAGAGCCGGTGTAGTAGGATTCAATCTTAGTCCTGTATTGACTCTTTGCCTATTTGATGGTTCGTCTGAGGGCATAGCGTGATTTATTTATAAGCATCCGGATTAGTATCACGCTCCTTGAAAGCAGCAGCTCTAGCCTTTAGCTCGGTGCGGATGTTGCCTGTAATCCATGGCTTCTGGTTTGGATATGTACGTACGGTCACTGTGGAGACGACTTCGTCGATACACTTATTGGTGAAGCCGGTGACTGAGGTGGTATACTCCTCAATGCCATTGGATGAATCCCGGAACATATTCCAGTCTATGCTAGCAAAACAGTCCTGTAGTGTAGCATCCACGTCATCTGACCACTTCCGTATTGTGAGTCACTGGTAATTCCTGCTTTCGTTTTTGCTTGTAAGCAGGAATCAGGAGGATAGAATTATGGTCAGATTTGCCAAATTGAGGACGAGAGAGCTTTGTGCGCGTCTCTCTGTATGGAGTAAAGGGAAGCTGCAGCCTACAGCTCCGCTGTCTGATGTTAGTTACCATAACAACGATGGTGAGGGCTCTACTTCCCCCGGTGGCGGCATGGCCCTCTGACATCTGGTAGAAATGAGGTAAAATGGATTAAGTTAGCCTCCATTAATATCCCCAGCCACTTTGAGCGCCGCTTCTGGATGAGCATGTTATTGTTTGCTTATGGCCTTATACAGCTCCTTGAGTGCGTTCTTAGTGCCAGCGTTGGTTTGTGGTGGTAAATAGACGGCTATGAAAAATATAGATAAACTCTCTTGGTAGATGGTGTGGTCTACAGCTTATCATGAGGTACTCTACCTCAGGTGAGCAATACCTCGAGACCTTAATACCTTAATATTAGACATCGCTCACCAGCTGTTATTGACAAATAGACACACACCCCACCCCTCGTCTTACCGGACTTCTGTCCTGCCGATGCACAGAAAATCCAGCCAACTGTATATTATCTTTGTCGTCATTCACGACTCGGTGAAACATAAGATAATCTAGTTTCCAGTAATACAGTGCATTCGGAAAGTATTCAGACCCCTTGCCTAAAATGTATTAAATATTTTTCCCTCATCAATCTACACAATACCCAATAATGACAAAGTAAAAAAAGGTATTTGTTTTATCTTGCAAATGTATTACAAATAAAAAAAAATGAAATATCACCCTTTACTCAGTAGTCTGTTGAAGCACCTTTGGTAGCGATTACAGCCTCGAGTCTTGTTTATGACGCTACAAGCTTGGCACACCTGTATTTGGGGAGTTTCTCCCATTCTTCTCTGCAGATCCTCTCAAGCTCTGTCAGGTTTGATGGGGAGCGTCGCTGCACCGCTATTTTCAGGTCTGGAGCAGGTTTTCATCAACTATCTCTCTGTCTGAGGTCCCTCAACCCTGACTACTCTTCTCTGCAGCATGTCTTTATGGGAGAGTGGCCAGACGGAAGCCACTCCACAGTAAAAGGCACATGACAGCCCGCAGCGGCCCTGCCGCTGAAAAATATCCTCACAGCATGACGCTGCCAGCATGCTTCACCGTTGGGATGGTTTTGGCCAGGTGTTGAGCGGTGCCTGGTTTTCTCCAGAGGTGACGTTTGGCATTCAGGGCAAAGAGTTCAATCTTGGTTTCATCAGACCAGATAATCTTGTTTCTCATGGTCTGAGAGTCCTTTTAGGTGCCTTTTGGCAAACTCCAAGCGGGCTGTCATGTGCCTTTTACTGTGGAGTGGCTTCCGTCTGGCCACTCTACCATAAATACCTGATTGATGGAGTGCTGCAGAGATGGTTGTCCTTCTGGAAGGTTCTCCCATCTCTGCAGAGGAACTCTGGAGCTCTGTCAGAGTGACCATCGGGTTCTTGGTCACCTCCCTGACCAAGGCCCTTCTCCCCCGATTGCTCAGTTTGGCAGGGCGGCCAGCTCTAGGAAGAGTCTTGGTGGTTCCAAACTTCTTTCATTTAAGAATGATGGAGGACACTGTGTTTTTGGGGACCTTCAATGCTGCAGCAATTTTTTGGTACCCTTCCCCAGATCTGTGCCTCGACACAATTCTGTCTCGAAGCTCTACCCACAAATGTGGGACCTAATATAGACAGGTGTATGCCTTTCCAAATCATGTCCAATCAATTGAATTTACCACAGGTGGACACCAATCAAGTTGTAGAAACATCTCTAGGATGGTCAATAGAAGCAGGATGTACCTGGGCTCAATTTTGAGTCTCATATCAAAAGGTCTGAATACTTATTGAAATACGGTATATGTTTTTTACTTTTCATAAATGTGCAAAAGTTTCTAAAAACCAGTTTTCGCTTTGTCATGATGGGGTATTTTGTGTAGATTGATGAGGAAATTGTTGTATTTAATCCATTGGGTGTGAGTAAGCTCTTAATATGCGTATGGGCTTTTTGAATTAATCATCACCTTAGAAAGCACTGTCATTTCGTTGTGTTAGGCTTTGGAACAACATCCACAACTACCATATTTTCCACTTAGTTTCAACCTGCTGTTAAACCTCTTTCTTCAAATGGATCAATCACAGTGAGGTGAGTTTTTAAAGCACTGTTTTGATGTGATTTTCGATGGAATTTGTATTAATGTCAGACTGGTTAGAGGGACAATATAGCCCTGAGTACCAAGCCTTTAGGACCTGATGGTCGTTAGTGAGTTGGGTACTACCATTGCATGTCCAGTGTGCATTTTATTGCGGTCATGATTCATGACTGCCGGTGTGGTGGTAATACGGTCACCGCAACAGCCCTACTCACACCCTCTTTCTCTCTCTCCCCTTGCTCTGGCTCTTTCTCCCTTACTCTGTCCTCTCTCTCTCTTTCCCTCTTTTCCCCTTACTCTAGTCTCGCTCTCTTCGTTTTCCCTCCTCTCTTTCTTTTCTGTCTCTCGATTTATATTTATCTCCCCTCACTCTCCCTTTTCTTTCTCTGTGCTATTTAGCTTTTCGGTGCAGACTGCAGCACTTTAGGTACCGCTAAGTGAGTGTACAGTATGAGCTAGATTTCAAATTCTTAAGTGGGAGAGAGGGAGTACGGAGCGAGACATAGTGTGTGGAGTAGGTGGCTGGTCTGAATAGTTGAATGACGCTGTTACGGCTGGTGTAACACAGCTGGTGGTTTGGACACGCATGCACAGACACACACATACATGCACACACACACATACACACACACACACACACACACACACACACACACACATACACACACACACACACACACATACACACACACACACACACACACACACACACACACACACACACACACACACACACACACACACACACACACACACACACACACACACACACACACACACACACACACACACACACACACTTACTCCTTTGCTTAGTGCAATTCCCAGAGCTCACTCCAGCTTGGATTGACTTCCTGTCTTTTTACCATGTCCCTCTAAATCACGGCGGAATATTTGTGTGAACAGTATGTGTGGACGAGAGAGAGAGCGTGCACGAGAACTCGAGGGAGCGGGCGAGACTGGGTGCTAGTGTGCGTGCCTGTGTGTGTTTTTGGCTGTCAGTTCTGGTCAGCTGACGACCGTGTCTTGCTTCGATTGGAGGAGCCAGCTGTGTTCTGCTACAGTGTAGGCAGATCAGATCAGTGCGGAGAGTGGAGCGACAAGGCAGCCTCTGTCTGCTGCAGCTGGAGGGTCCCAGCGCTCAGCACTTAGCAGCACTGAGCCAGAGGAGAGCAGTACGAAGTAGGCAGGCAGAGCTGGAGCACCGGAGCTTTAGGGACTAACCTGGGCTAACCTAACCAGGACTAGGCTGTAGCTGGGGTTTCCTGAACTTAGCTTCACTGAGCTCCATTAGGCTGGTCAAAGGTCCAGGGGGCCAGGGCTGGGTGGTGAACCCAGGGCAGAGGGCCCTGTCTGGGGGTGACGTGGTTGGGTACCTGGGTATGGGCTGCTCGGCCAGCTTGGTGCTCCTCCAGGCCCTACGTTCCGTGGGCCGGGCCAACTGTGCCCACATGTGCTCCCGCCAGGACCAGCTATCCTTGGACGCCCTGCCTCCCGGCAAGGGCCACGCCGCCACCGGGGGAAGTAGAGCCCTCACCATCGTTGTTATGGTAACTAACATCAGACTGCGGAGCTGTAGGCTGCAGCCTCCCTTCTTCCTTTGTTGGGGGCGGGCGGAGTGTAAGAGGGCTAGATGGAATCTGTTTTGGCTCCTTCTGTTTTTGGATAGGAGTGTTTGCCATGTGGTTTTAACATACAGCGAGGGGAGAATGTGTCCTCTCTGTGTGTGTGTGTGTGGTGTGTGTGGTGTGTGTGGTGTGTGTGTGTGTGTGTGTGTGTGCGTGTGTGCGTGTGTGCGTGCGTGCGTGCGTGCGTGCGTGCGTGCGTGCGTGCGTGCGTGCGTGCGTGCGTGCGTGCGTGTGTGGAGGGTAATGTATTATCCAGGAGCGAGGCATGATGTGAACAGAGCTGTGTGTTATTCCCTCTCAGCTGAGAGGGAGAGGGACGGAAACAGAGGCAGGGGGCTGCCAGGGTGGTGGGGGGTGGCTGGGGGTCAGTCCAGGGCAATATGGTTTCTGTGGGAAAAATGTGTCTCTTTGCTCATGTTTCATCTAATAGGCTGCTGATAACATGATGTGAGTGTTTGTCTAAGTCAATGGGTGAATGAATGAGCAAATGAACAAATGTAGGATACTGTACTGGACTGGCCAATATTCTTATGTTTCTGTCTGTGAGTGACCGCGATACTGATTGTGCAATACCCTTTGGATCCATTATTAGGAGCAGTAGGGTGAAGTTGTCCCTATATGCTGCTCTTGGGTCAGTTTAGCATTTTCTCTACTAATGGTTAAGGTTAGGATTTGGGAGGGGAAGCCGATCCAAGATCTGTACCGAGGAAAAGCTTCACCCCAAAGTTTATGAAGGCAGTAATGAGTTGTGACCGCTTGGTTCATGATTGTGAACTAAATCAGTGGTGAGTCTGAGACTGACGGGTGAGGTTATACTCAGGGTGGCAAGGCGGTGCTGAGGAACAGGGGTGTACAGATATTTAATAGTTACCCATGTTGAATGGTGACAACAATCCTGGCTGTATCTGTATTTCAATGTCCTTCCGTCTGTCCGACCATCCCTCTGCCTGGTCATTGTAGGGCCAATCCCCATCTCTGGGACAGGCTTCCATATTCCCAGAAATCCTTTGTTTCCTGAGTGCTGAATGCATGGTGACATTGAAGAAATGGAAAAATGTCAGGCTCATTTTGGCAGGGGTGTGAGCCATAAAGTTTGCCTGACGACTCAAAATGAGGGGTGTTGTACAAAACAAAGTCATCAGCGATTGGACCTAAGTATCAAAGTTAATGACGAATTTTCTAAATGTCGCTTTACCCACGTGTGTTTTGGCTCTTGCTTAACTGATCGTTTTCTGGGCCGAATCAGATGGTGTAGAACGTATTTCCATTCTAGACATCGTAGGGGAGATGTCGTCCGTGGGTGTGATGTAGCATTTGGCCGGAGCAAGGAGTTTGGGGAACCAGGCAACCATAAAGTCCCCTCTTTCTTTTCTCTCCGCTTTCTTCTCTCTCTCTCTCTCTCTCTCTGCCTCTCTCTTTCTGCCTCTCTCTCTCTGCCTCTCTCTCTGCCCTTCTGCCTCTCTCTCTCTGCCTATCTCTCTCTGCCGGGAGTGTTTTGTAGTTGAGAGGCCATGTAAAGGGCTCTGTCCTTACTTTCTTTCAATATTTATTTTCTATGGTGGAGAGTTAGTTAGTTAGTTAGTTTTTTTCAAAGTTAGGGAGGAAGAAGACAGTTTTAGTTTCCTGGGGTTTGAACGGTGTGGTGTGCACGATGGCTTCGCAGCCTTGGGCGAAGGAGACGCTGTCATTACGGCATGGATTCAGGTGTGTTCCTGAGAATGGAGTTAAGGTGGAGGAGGTTCTGCTCATGGTCGGCGAACAGGTAGGAGCTGAGTTTATACATTCCGTATCCAGAATGAACAAAGCTGTGGTTGTGTTCATGAAAAGAGTGAGTTTGGTGGGTAGGTTGATTGCTAGTGGAATATTTGTAAGGGATGTGTTGGTGGTGTAGCTGAGGCTGGGTCTAGTCATGCTATGGATGGTGGTGTAGCTGAGGCTGGGTCTAGTCATGTCATGGATGGTGGTGTAGATGAGGCAGGGCCTAGTCAGGTCATGGATGGTGGTGTAGATGAGGCAGGGCCTAGTCAGGTCATGGATGGTGGTGTAGATGAGGCAGGGCCTAGTCAGGTTATGCTAGTGGACGAGGAGAGTATAGTGGGGAAGGGCTAGCGACTAGGGGCGGTGGAGGAGGGTGTCAAGCGGAAGAGGAAAAAAGGGGATAAGAAAGGAGGTGGGAGGGGAGAGGCTGGTGTGGTCAAAGGTACTAAGGAACCTTTGCCTGTTGTTAGGGGGGAGGCCCTGACTAGAGAGAAAGGGCAGGTGGTCAGAATGGGAGATGGAGATGAGGAGGAGGAAGGTGAATCTGAGGAAGAGGACGATGATTAGGCTTTTTTTCCCCAGACTCCTCATCAATGGGTCCAGAGCTGACAGCCAGTCAGGCAGAGGGGTCAAAGTACATGAGACTAAAGGGTAAAAGGTTTGTCTTGAAGCTTTATTTTGCGTACCAGGAAAGTTTGTAAGATCAGTATAACACGCTATGAAAAAATGAGGGGCATGGTGTCCTCTCACCAAGGAAACGTTTTGGGTTGAGAAAGTGGGTCACAACTGTGCATAAGGGTCTATCTTCAGATGCTATTTAGATGAATAGTTTTTTCTGGCACTGGGGCTTTTTGAACTTTGCTATTGGTCTCTTTCTTTGCTGGCTTTTCTCCCACTTCTTATGGAGACTCTTCGGGTAGGCTCGCTTAATATACAGTTCCAGTCAAAAGTTTGGACACACATTCATTCAAAGGTCATTCTTTATTTTACTATTTTCTACATTGTAGAATAATAGGGAAGACATCAAAACTATGAAATAACACATATGGAATCATGTAGTAACCAAAAAAGTGTTAAACAAAATGAGAATCTTCAAAGTAGCCACCCTTTGCCTTGATGACAGCTTTGGACACTCTTGGCATTCTGCTTGCTGGTGACACTGTCTGTGATTTATTTAGAATTCAAGACACACTTAACCAGCATGGCTACCACAGAATTCTGCAGCGATACGCCATTCCATCTGGCTTGCACTTAGTGTGACTATCATTTGTTTTTCTACTTTGAAGAATATAAAATATATTTAGATGTTTAACACTTTTTTTTGGTTACTACATGATTCCATATGTGTTGGAATCATGTACAATATAGAAAATAGTAAAAAAATAAAGAAAAACCCTTGAATGGGTAGGTGTGACCAAACTTTTGACTGGCACTGTATATATTTACAAAACAATATATATGGGGGATTGAAAATGATGCAGACAATTACATTGATGGAAGCGACAATCTATCTGCAATATTACAGCTGATCTACCCCCCAGAGGTCCAGACGTTAGGCTGTTTTCTGACTCTCCATGTACCCTGGTCTGTCTGTCACTGACCCTCGTGTCAAGAGACAATATGCAGCTACATTTGAAGTCAGAAGTTTACATACGCCTTAGCCAAATACATTTAAACTCAGTTTTTCACAATTCCTGACATTAATCCTCGTAAAAAATTCTTTATCTTAGGTCAGTTAGGATTACCACTTTATTTTAAGAATGTGAAATGTCAGAACAATAGTAGAGAGAATGATTTATTTCAGCTTTCATTTCATTAATCACATTCCCAGTGGGTCAAAGTTTACATACACTCAGTTAGTATTTGGTAGCATTGCCTTTAAATTGTTTAACTTGGGTCAAACGTTTCGGGTAGCCTTCCACAAGCTTCCCACAATACGTTGGGTGAATTTTGGCCCATTCCTCCTGACAGAGCTGGTGTAACTGAGTCAGGTTTGTAGGCCTCCTTGCTCGCACACGCTTTTTCAGTTCTGCCCACAAATGTTCTATAGGATTGAGGTCAGGGTTGGTGATGGTCACTCCAATACCTTGACTTTGTTGTCCTTAAGCCATTTTGCCACAACTTTGGAAGTATGCTTGGAGAAGAAAGTAAAAGTGCAATATGTGCCATGTAAAAAAGCTAACGTTTAAGTTCCTTGCTCAGAACATATGAAAACTGGTGGTTACTTTTAACGTGATTCTTCAATATTCCCAGGTAAGAAGTTTTAGGTTGTAGTTATTATAGGAATTATAGGACTATTTCTCTCTATACCATTTGTATTTCATATACCTTTGACTATTCTCATCACCGCCCTCTCCTGCGTCTGAGGGCCCGGGGACTCACACTTTACCCGGGGGTGCGGCTTGGCCTGGCGGCGCTGAAATGAACATTCTCGAGGCCATCAAACTACTACGCTCTGAGATAGTTGAAATGAAAACGGAGGTAGTTGCTACGATTGAGGCCCGAATACAGGAGGTTTCTGATACTTTAAAAGCAGATCTAACCATCCTGCGGAACGAGACGGTGCCAGCAATCACATCACTCAAAACAACAACAATTGCAGCACTGGAGACCTCCGCTACCAATGTCTCCTACTTAACTACCTCCCTGGAGGCTGACGTGAAACGCCTGGCTGCGGATTTGAAAAAGGTGCAGGAGAGTTGTGTGAGTTTAGAGGGATTCTCTCACCGCAATAACCTGAGACTGGTATCGGTCCCAGAGTCAGCGGAAATGCCTCGCGCCACGGATTTTGTTTCTGGGCTGCTGAAGGAGGTTCTTGCCTTGGATGAGAAGCCCCTGATTGATCGTGCCCACCGGTCGCTGCGCTAAAAGTCCCGGGATGGTGAGAGGCCCCGTGACAATTCTTCGAGTGCACTTTTTCCATGAGAAGATGGAGATTCTCCGACGAGCCCGCAATACCACTCTGAGCTTTCAAGGACAGAGCTTCTCTATCTACCAGGACTACTCCCCCACTGTTTCCAGGCAGTGCACAGCTTTCGGGCAGGCCAAACAACTACTACGGGACCATCCAGGTGTGAAGTATGGACTGCGATTCCCGGCCCGTTTATGGCTATCTCATGATGGTAAAGACTACACATTTGAGTCTTCGGATGAGGCTATGGCTCACATTCAACGTTACATCAAGAAGTCTTGAACTTGCTCATAGATCAGCAACTGTTGCGAACTGTGGATGAGTAGCCAACCTGTGGTACAATTATGTTTAGTTATAACATACTATTCTTGTATAGTTGGGGAGTTGGCGAACCCATTCAGGCTTATTTGATGTGATCTAATGTTTTGATCATCTAGTGTGCTTGCCTTACAAGCATTCAGTCATTTGAATGTCATCGTATTATGGTTTTACTTAACTCCTTTGTTTCTAGGCTGTCTCATTCACCTATTCAGTTTGGTTACATAGTGTCTCAGTGAGTCAAAATATTTTTTGATATTTGTTTACTGCATCCATTTGTACCGACCCAGTAAACAGTAAATGTTCCCGAGGCTATACATTTTTGGGGGTCTTCACTTCAATTTTGAAGATTTTGAACGTCATTTATGCCCAGCAAACGTTCAACGTTGTGCACACGTAGTTTTTTGGTCTTGGCTGTAAGTTGTCTTATCGTCAAACTAGACAATTATTATTATATTTTTTTTTTTGATCGTCTTACTACGATTTGCTTACTTCAAATTAGGTTTTTGGTTGAGAGCCTTCATACACTTGATTTATTTTCTCTCTCAATGCCTGTTATAAGACTGGGAATATAATTATATACATCTACAAGTGGTGCTTTTGTAATTTCGTTTGCACAAGGGATTCACTTTTATTTTAAATCTTTCTCTCTTTTTGCTGCTTGATCCACTAACACAAAACGTGACTTTAAAGAGCGGGACTGTGGTTTTGGGTTTAACACCGCACACTCACAGACAGACTGTGTGAAGAGAACATGTTCTATTTAGGCTTGTACCTCGTTTGGGGAGGTACTGCCTGGGATGGGGGGAGGTGGTTGGGGGGAGGAAGGAGGTTGAATTGTTCAGTTCTAATGTTGTCATTCTGTCTTTTTAGTTTATTTTCTGTACTTTTTCCAAATATCTTGCACTGTACATTATTACTCTGAGACAAGTTATTCTGGGGTTTTTGAGTACTCATTGCTTTTCCACTCTATGCTCTAATGACAGGGTTGTATAACGTGAATGCCCAGGGTGGCCGAAATAATACGATCAAGTACATTTCGTGGAACATCAAAGGGGTTAAAGGGTTTGAATGCAAATGTTGCATTTCTACAAGAGTCTCACTTGAGGATTGGTGAGCATTTTAGGATGCGTAGGGACTGGGTTGGTCAAGTGTTCCACTCTAACTTTCATAGTAAATCAAGAGGGGCTGCCATTTTGTTTGATAAATCTACTCCCTTTGTAGCTGCTGAGGTTATTGCTGATCCTAAGGGACGATACGTCATAGTAACCGGTAAACTGTTTTCTACCCCTCTTGTTTTGGCTAGTGTTTATGCTCCCAATTGGGACACAAGTTTAATTTCTTCCTTTTTATCTGCTATACCCAATTTAGATTCCCATTTGTTGATTTTAGGGGGGGATTTCAACAGTACAATGTCCCCAGTTCTTGACAAGTCTTTACGAAGAACTACAGGCCCATCTAAATGTGCCCTACTTATTCAATCTTTTCTTCAGAAATATGCTATGTGTGAGGCCTGGCGTTTCCTACACCCTACAGATAGACAGTATTCCTTTTATTCTCATGTTCATCAAACATACTCCCGCATTGATTACTTCTTTTTGGACAAAAAACTTCTGCTTAACTTTCGGCGGTGTACTTACGAGAGTATTGTTATTTCTGACCATTCACCATTAGTGCTTGAACTAGAGTTTCCCCAGCGACCTCCTATGTGTTATCAATGGCATCTTAACCCCATTTTACTCTCAGATAAGGAATGTGTCAATTTCATTTCTTCTGAAATCACCTTATTCCTAGAAACTAATTCAACGCCAGGTATATCCTGCTCTACCATATGGGAGTCTCTCAAAGCATACCTACTTGGCCAAATTATTTCTTATACAGCCAACCAAAACAAAGCTCGCTCTCAGCGACTTTGGGACCTGGGCGAATCCATAGCCACATTGGATGAGAAGTATGCTACGGATCCTTCCTCTGATCTACATAAAGAGCGCCAACTACTCCAATCTGAATTTGATGAGCTTTCTACCAGGCAAGCTGAACAGTTACTCTTGCGAGCTCGATACAGAGTGTATGAACAAGGCGACAAGGCCAGTAAACTCCTTGCACATCAGATCTGTAAATCTGAGGCCTCACGTTTAATCCCATAAATAAGGACCCTGTCTGTTGCCACCACAGTTATACATAAAGAGATCAATGGTCAATTCAAACAATTTTACTCTGCGCTGTACACCTCTGAATCTCCTCAAGACCCTTTGCTGATTGATTCCTTCTTTAAGGGCCTGAATATGCCTTCAATTGATACAGACTCCCATGACTGTCTAGAAGAAGAATTTACACCTGAGGAGATTGCAACAGCAGTGTCCGCAATGAAAAGTGGTAAATCACCGGGTCCGAACGGTTTTCCAACCGAATTTTACAGGACGTTTTCTGGTCTGCTTTGCCCATTCTTGTCTCGACTATTTGCAGAGTGCCTTAATACCTCAAAGCTACCGCCTAGTCTTTATCAGGCTTCAATTTCATTATTATTAAAGAAAAACAAAGACCCCCTGGAATGTGGATTCTATCGCCCAATCTCGCTTTTAAACTGTGATTACAAAATCCTAGCCAAGCTTTTAGCCATCCATATGGAAGGCTCGCTGCACCAAGTAATACACTCTGACCAGACTGGCTTTGTGAGAAATATGCATTTGTTTTTCAATATTAGACGCCTTATGAATATACTGTACTCCCCAGCGTCGGGGGACCCGGAGGTGGTGGTCTCACTTGATGCGGAAAAAGCTTTTGACCACGATGAGTGGGACTGTCTAACAGCTTCCCTATATAGATTTGGCTTTGGCCTCAAATTCATTGCATGGATAAAGATTCTTTATTTTTCTCCCATGGCTTCGGTACGGACTAACAACTTGTCCTCTGACTATTTTCCCTTGCACCGTGGATCCAGACAGGGTTGTCCACTCTCCCCCTTGTTGTTTGCTTTGGCAATCGAGCCTCTCGCCATTGCACTACGCTCTAATGATGCCATTCAAGGTATAATCAGGACGGGCTTAGAGCAGAAAGTCTCGCTATATACTGATGACCTCCTTTTGTTTATCTCCAACCCTGATACCTCATTGCCACGTGTCTTATCTGTTCTTAAAAAGTTTGGATCATACTCAGGGTACAAGCTGAATCTAGGCAAGAGTGAGCTTTTTCCTGTAAATAAGGCTGCTTTTAAAGTGCTCTTGTCCTGGATCAATTCACCTACTTGGGAGTTAAAGTGACAAGGAAATATTCAAATTTGTTTCAGGAAAACTTTGTTGCTCTAGCAAACAGTTTGAAACAATCTTTTACTTTTTGGAATTCGCTACCTCTTTCTCTTATTGGAAGGATTAATGTCATTAAAATGAATGTGTTGCCCAAATGTTTATATTTATTTCAATGTTTACCCATTTTTATTCCAAAATCTTTTTTTAATTTACTAGATCAAAACATTCATGTATTTTATTTGGGATGGCAAGGTACCGCGGATTGGTAGAAAACATTTACAGGAGCCTAAGGCACACATTGGGTGGTTTAGCTATACCAAATGTTCAGACATACTATTGGGATACAAATTTCAGAGCCCTTTTGTACTGGCTGCAGACTGATCCTACTGGCCCTAGACCACTCTGGGTCCAGATGGAGTCTGAATCGTGTCAACCTGCTGCACTTTCTTCTGTGTTGTGCTCGTCTCTCCCAGTGTCCCAAGGCAAAAGGTGTGTCAACCCAATTGTAAAGCAGTCTCTTAAAATTTGGAATCAGTTCCGTTTAGCCTTTAGCCTCCGAGGCTTTTCTCTATCAGGCCCAATCAATCAGAACATTTTATTTCCTCCATCTTTGAATGATGGGGCTTTTGCCATCTGGCACTCACTAGGCCTCTCCTCACTAGCCCAATTATTCTTTGATGATACATTTGCCTCTTTTGCTCAGCTACGGGAAAAGTTCAACCTCCCCCAATCCCACTTTTTCAGCTATCTTCAGCTATATTTTTTCAGCTATAGGAACTTTGTCAGAGCTAACACACCTGCATTTCCCCATAGGCATGCGAATACAGCTATAGAGAGCATATTTGAGCTGAACAAGCTTCCTAGGGGTGCAATTTCAGATGTATATGCAATCATTAGTTACTTACAGAACCATTCTTTGGTGCCTTTTAAGACTCGATGGGAAAAGGATTTGAGGGAGGAACTTTGTGAAGACACCTGGGAATCTGTGCTGCACAGGGTGCATTCGTCCTCTTTTAGCACTAGACACAGCCTCATTCAATTCAAGGTGGTTCACCGTATCCACTGGTCCGGGGCCAAACTTGGAAGAATATTCTCTGATTTTGATCCTACCTGTGTCCGATATAAAACGGAACCAGCCACACTGTTGCTTATGTTTTGGGGCTGTCATAAACTGTCAGGTTTCTGGGAATTAATATTTAAATGTTTCTCTGATTTATATATGACACTGTTATAGATCCGTCTCCCCTTACAGCCCTTTTTGGAGTACTGCCCATAGGTGCCCCCCTGTCAAGAATCCAGTTGGACACTGTTGCTTATACAACTCTTTTAGCTAGACGGGGGCATTAAGATTGATGATGTGCTTATTGATTGTGACCTGATTGTGACCTGTGGATGCCTTGTTCATCTCGCCCGGTCAGAGACTAAAATGTGAGCTTTTGCCCTGTTTTTAATTTTTTTTTATTTAACATTTTGTTCACGCTTACATAAAATGATTATTATATATTTTTTTCTTTTAAAGCTTTGTAAACTTTATTTTTGGTCCAGTGGATGGTCGGTCTGTGTCCATGACTGTCTGTGAGTGGTGGCATTTCTCCACCCCTATCCCTTGACTGTTTACAGGAACAATGGTGAGGTGTTTGCTCTGTCCCTGTACTACAGATTGCCCTTTAACCTTTGTAGCTTTCTGCCCGGTGTGTTTAACTTGTCTAAAGTACGTTATCTTTAAAGCTAATTATTTATTTATTTATTATTTTACTAGTTGAGTATATTATTTATATTGTTTTGTGTTGTCTTGTGTGTAAAACAAAGTTTTCAAAAACATATGTTTCCGATGCCAATAAAGCCCTTAAATTGAAATTGAATTGGGAGAGCGGAGAGAGATGACACAACATGCATCAATACCGGTGTGTGTGTGTGTGTATAGTAAAATACGGTATACCGCCCAGCCCTAATTGTAATGGTGTGTTCGTGGAGGTGGGTGTGTGTTGCTGTCACACAGATGTTGAAGGCCTTAATCATGGGATATATACAGCTTCCCAAGATGGCCTGTTGTTTAGGGCCAAGATAACACCCTGAACAAATTCTATGGATTATACTAAACGCATACTGATTCTTCTAAACTATTAAACATTACAGCTTATACGGTGCCTGTGTGCGTTCGTTTGTTAGGGTTGGGCAGTATCCAGATTTTCATACCGTTTCTGTACCATACCGGGTATACTGTATTACCGGAAGTGCCGCAGAAAACAATTTAGCCAACAGGGATCTTGATCCACGAGGGGATTGAATGTCTCTGCTGTAACCAAGACGCTTGATCTTGCCATCTAGCCATTTAGCTAGCAAATTAGCAAACCAAATGCATAGCTGGAGCCCTGAGCTGGAGATAATTTATTTGACACATCTTAAATTTCTTATAGTTATACTTAAATAAGCAGTGGTGTAGCACACACCGCCACAAAGCGGGCGTGCTCCCATCCAAAATAATAATAATTATGATTATTAATATTATATAGAAAATGTGCTGTAAAGTAACTTTTTTTTCTCTTTAACATTTATTGAACAATGATGGTTTTCACTACTTTTAACCAGGGCCCATAGTCCAAAAAGTGGAAAGGTAGTGGGGAACCAAAGAGGGGGAACCAAAGAGGTGCACATTTGAGTTTTTTCCATAGTGCTACGCACTTGATTCCATTAATTAACTCATCATTAAACCTTTGAATAGTGGAATCAGGTGTGTAGTGCTAGAGGGCAATAACTAAAATGTACCCCTCTTTGTGTCTCCATGACCAGGATTAAGAGACACTGATGTAGGGACGCTGCCAGAGGCTGTGGCCCAGTCCAAAAACAACTCCCTGCTCTCTAGGCTCCTGCACTTCACAGACAATAAATCCAGAAGAATTGAATTGGTATACACAGCAAACTGGTTTTCTGCTGAGGAAGGAGAGGGAGAGAGAAGGGGCCTCATCTCATCTTTGTGGTGGAGGAAAACTGATGAGATTGGTTGGTAGGGAGAGGAGAAATATACTGTATTGTGCATTTTCTATATGCAGAATTATTCACCCAGCACTTAGTGTAATATATTGTGATGTGGTGATTATAAATCAAATTGTATTAGTCACGTGCCGAGTACAACAGTGCAACACCTTACAGTGAAATGCTTACTTACAAGCCCTTAACCAACAATGCAGTATTAAGAAAATAGAGTAAAGAAATAAAGTAACACAATAAAAAAAACAACGAGGCTATATACAGGGGGTACTGCGAGATGCAGCAGTGTAAAAACAAAGGGGGGGGGGGTCAATGCAATAGGGGGCCATTTTGATTAATTATTGAGTCTTATGGCTTGGGGGTAGAAGCTGTTAAAGAGCCTTTTGGACCTAGACGTCGCTCTCCGGTACCGGTTGCTGTGCGGTAGCAGAGAACACAGTCTATGACTTGGGTGACTTGAGTCTTTGACAATTTTTTAGGCCTTCCTCTGACACCGCCTAGTATATAGGTCCTGGATGGCAGGAAGCTTGGCCCCAGTGATGTACTGGGCCGTATGCACTACCCTCTGTAGCGCCTTACAGTCAGATGAGGAGCAGTTGCCACACTTGGCAGTGATGCAACCGGTCAGGATGCTCTCGATGGTGCAACTGTAGAACTTATTTTGGATCTGGGGACCCCTTCCAAATCTGTTCAGTCTCCTGAGGGGGAAAAGGCATTGTTATGCCCTCTTCATGACTTTCTTGGTTTGTTTGGACCGTGATAGTTTGTTGGTGATGTGGCCACCAAGGAACGTGAAACTCTCGACCTGCTCCACTACAGCCCCGTCGACGTGATTGGGGGCATGTTCGGCCCTCCTTTTTCCTGTAGTCCACAATCATCTCCTTTGTCTTGCTCACGTTGAAGGAGAGGTTGTTATCCTGGCACCACACTGACTGGTCTTTGACCTCCTCCCTATAGCCTGTCTTACCATTGAACAGGCCTCCACCGTTGTGTGGTCAGCAAACTTAATGATGATGTTTAAGTTGTGCTTGATCACGCAGTCGTGGGTGAACAGGGAGTACAGGAGGGGACTAAGCACGCACCCCTGAGGGGCCCCCGTGTTGAAGATCAGCGTGGCAGATTAGTTGTTGCCTACCCTTACCACCTGGGTGCAGCCCGTCAGGAAGTCCAGGATCCAGTTGCAGAGGGAGGTGTCTAGTGCCAGGGTCCTTAGCTTAGTGACGAGCTTTATGGGCACTATTGTGTTGAATGCTGAGCTGTAGTCAATGAACAGCATTCTCACATAGGTGTTCCTTTTGTCCAGGTGGGAAAGGGCAGTGTGGATTACGATTGAGATTGCGTCATCTGTGGATCTGTTGGGGCGGTATGCGAATTGGAGTGGGTCTAGGATTTCCGGGATGATAGCTACGGGGTGGTAGTCATTTAGGTTACCTTTGCTTTCTTGGGAACAAGAAACATGTAGGTATTACAGACTCGGTCAAGGAGAGGTTGAAAATGTCAGTGAAGACAGTTGGTCTGCGGATGCTTTGAGTACACATCCTGGTAATGCGTCTGGTCCCGCGGCTTTGTGAATGTTGTCCTGTTTAAAGGTCTTTCTCACATCGGCTACGCAGAGCGTGATCACACAGTCATCCGGAACAGCTGGTGCTCTCATGCATGCTTCACTGTTGCTTGCCTCGAAACAAGCGTAAAGGGCATTTAGCCCACCTGGTAGGCTTGCTTCACTGGGCAGCTCGCGTCTGGATTTCCCTTTGTAGTCCGTAATAGTTTGCAAGCCCTGCCCCATCCGACGAGCATCAGAGCCGGTGTAGTAGGATTCAATCTTAGTCCTGTATTGACTCTTTGCCTATTTGATGGTTCGTCTGAGGGCATAGCGTGATTTATTTATAAGCATCCGGATTAGTATCACGCTCCTTGAAAGCAGCAGCTCTAGCCTTTAGCTCGGTGCGGATGTTGCCTGTAATCCATGGCTTCTGGTTTGGATATGTACGTACGGTCACTGTGGAGACGACTTCGTCGATACACTTATTGGTGAAGCCGGTGACTGAGGTGGTATACTCCTCAATGCCATTGGATGAATCCCGGAACATATTCCAGTCTATGCTAGCAAAACAGTCCTGTAGTGTAGCATCCACGTCATCTGACCACTTCCGTATTGTGAGTCACTGGTAATTCCTGCTTTCGTTTTTGCTTGTAAGCAGGAATCAGGAGGATAGAATTATGGTCAGATTTGCCAAATTGAGGACGAGAGAGCTTTGTGCGCGTCTCTCTGTATGGAGTAAAGGGAAGCTGCAGCCTACAGCTCCGCTGTCTGATGTTAGTTACCATAACAACGATGGTGAGGGCTCTACTTCCCCCGGTGGCGGCATGGCCCTCTGACATCTGGTAGAAATGAGGTAAAATGGATTAAGTTAGCCTCCATTAATATCCCCAGCCACTTTGAGCGCCGCTTCTGGATGAGCATGTTATTGTTTGCTTATGGCCTTATACAGCTCCTTGAGTGCGTTCTTAGTGCCAGCGTTGGTTTGTGGTGGTAAATAGACGGCTATGAAAAATATAGATAAACTCTCTTGGTAGATGGTGTGGTCTACAGCTTATCATGAGGTACTCTACCTCAGGTGAGCAATACCTCGAGACCTTAATACCTTAATATTAGACATCGCTCACCAGCTGTTATTGACAAATAGACACACACCCCACCCCTCGTCTTACCGGACTTCTGTCCTGCCGATGCACAGAAAATCCAGCCAACTGTATATTATCTTTGTCGTCATTCACGACTCGGTGAAACATAAGATAATCTAGTTTCCAGTAATACAGTGCATTCGGAAAGTATTCAGACCCCTTGCCTAAAATGTATTAAATATTTTTCCCTCATCAATCTACACAATACCCAATAATGACAAAGTAAAAAAAGGTATTTGTTTTATCTTGCAAATGTATTACAAATAAAAAAAAATGAAATATCACCCTTTACTCAGTAGTCTGTTGAAGCACCTTTGGTAGCGATTACAGCCTCGAGTCTTGTTTATGACGCTACAAGCTTGGCACACCTGTATTTGGGGAGTTTCTCCCATTCTTCTCTGCAGATCCTCTCAAGCTCTGTCAGGTTTGATGGGGAGCGTCGCTGCACCGCTATTTTCAGGTCTGGAGCAGGTTTTCATCAACTATCTCTCTGTCTGAGGTCCCTCAACCCTGACTACTCTTCTCTGCAGCATGTCTTTATGGGAGAGTGGCCAGACGGAAGCCACTCCACAGTAAAAGGCACATGACAGCCCGCAGCGGCCCTGCCGCTGAAAAATATCCTCACAGCATGACGCTGCCAGCATGCTTCACCGTTGGGATGGTTTTGGCCAGGTGTTGAGCGGTGCCTGGTTTTCTCCAGAGGTGACGTTTGGCATTCAGGGCAAAGAGTTCAATCTTGGTTTCATCAGACCAGATAATCTTGTTTCTCATGGTCTGAGAGTCCTTTTAGGTGCCTTTTGGCAAACTCCAAGCGGGCTGTCATGTGCCTTTTACTGTGGAGTGGCTTCCGTCTGGCCACTCTACCATAAATACCTGATTGATGGAGTGCTGCAGAGATGGTTGTCCTTCTGGAAGGTTCTCCCATCTCTGCAGAGGAACTCTGGAGCTCTGTCAGAGTGACCATCGGGTTCTTGGTCACCTCCCTGACCAAGGCCCTTCTCCCCCGATTGCTCAGTTTGGCAGGGCGGCCAGCTCTAGGAAGAGTCTTGGTGGTTCCAAACTTCTTTCATTTAAGAATGATGGAGGACACTGTGTTTTTGGGGACCTTCAATGCTGCAGCAATTTTTTGGTACCCTTCCCCAGATCTGTGCCTCGACACAATTCTGTCTCGAAGCTCTACCCACAAATGTGGGACCTAATATAGACAGGTGTATGCCTTTCCAAATCATGTCCAATCAATTGAATTTACCACAGGTGGACACCAATCAAGTTGTAGAAACATCTCTAGGATGGTCAATAGAAGCAGGATGTACCTGGGCTCAATTTTGAGTCTCATATCAAAAGGTCTGAATACTTATTGAAATACGGTATATGTTTTTTACTTTTCATAAATGTGCAAAAGTTTCTAAAAACCAGTTTTCGCTTTGTCATGATGGGGTATTTTGTGTAGATTGATGAGGAAATTGTTGTATTTAATCCATTGGGTGTGAGTAAGCTCTTAATATGCGTATGGGCTTTTTGAATTAATCATCACCTTAGAAAGCACTGTCATTTCGTTGTGTTAGGCTTTGGAACAACATCCACAACTACCATATTTTCCACTTAGTTTCAACCTGCTGTTAAACCTCTTTCTTCAAATGGATCAATCACAGTGAGGTGAGTTTTTAAAGCACTGTTTTGATGTGATTTTCGATGGAATTTGTATTAATGTCAGACTGGTTAGAGGGACAATATAGCCCTGAGTACCAAGCCTTTAGGACCTGATGGTCGTTAGTGAGTTGGGTACTACCATTGCATGTCCAGTGTGCATTTTATTGCGGTCATGATTCATGACTGCCGGTGTGGTGGTAATACGGTCACCGCAACAGCCCTACTCACACCCTCTTTCTCTCTCTCCCCTTGCTCTGGCTCTTTCTCCCTTACTCTGTCCTCTCTCTCTCTTTCCCTCTTTTCCCCTTACTCTAGTCTCGCTCTCTTCGTTTTCCCTCCTCTCTTTCTTTTCTGTCTCTCGATTTATATTTATCTCCCCTCACTCTCCCTTTTCTTTCTCTGTGCTATTTAGCTTTTCGGTGCAGACTGCAGCACTTTAGGTACCGCTAAGTGAGTGTACAGTATGAGCTAGATTTCAAATTCTTAAGTGGGAGAGAGGGAGTACGGAGCGAGACATAGTGTGTGGAGTAGGTGGCTGGTCTGAATAGTTGAATGACGCTGTTACGGCTGGTGTAACACAGCTGGTGGTTTGGACACGCATGCACAGACACACACATACATGCACACACACACATACACACACACACACACACACACACACACACACACACATACACACACACACACACACACATACACACACACACACACACACACACACACACACACACACACACACACACACACACACACACACACACACACACACACACACACACACACACACACACACTTACTCCTTTGCTTAGTGCAATTCCCAGAGCTCACTCCAGCTTGGATTGACTTCCTGTCTTTTTACCATGTCCCTCTAAATCACGGCGGAATATTTGTGTGAACAGTATGTGTGGACGAGAGAGAGAGCGTGCACGAGAACTCGAGGGAGCGGGCGAGACTGGGTGCTAGTGTGCGTGCCTGTGTGTGTTTTTGGCTGTCAGTTCTGGTCAGCTGACGACCGTGTCTTGCTTCGATTGGAGGAGCCAGCTGTGTTCTGCTACAGTGTAGGCAGATCAGATCAGTGCGGAGAGTGGAGCGACAAGGCAGCCTCTGTCTGCTGCAGCTGGAGGGTCCCAGCGCTCAGCACTTAGCAGCACTGAGCCAGAGGAGAGCAGTACGAAGTAGGCAGGCAGAGCTGGAGCACCGGAGCTTTAGGGACTAACCTGGGCTAACCTAACCAGGACTAGGCTGTAGCTGGGGTTTCCTGAACTTAGCTTCACTGAGCTCCATTAGGCTGGTCAAAGGTCCAGGGGGCCAGGGCTGGGTGGTGAACCCAGGGCAGAGGGCCCTGTCTGGGGGTGACGTGGTTGGGTACCTGGGTATGGGCTGCTCGGCCAGCTTGGTGCTCCTCCAGGCCCTACGTTCCGTGGGCCGGGCCAACTGTGCCCACATGTGCTCCCGCCAGGACCAGCTATCCTTGGACGCCCTGCCTCCCGGCAAGGGCCACGCCGCCACCGGGGGAAGTAGAGCCCTCACCATCGTTGTTATGGTAACTAACATCAGACTGCGGAGCTGTAGGCTGCAGCCTCCCTTCTTCCTTTGTTGGGGGCGGGCGGAGTGTAAGAGGGCTAGATGGAATCTGTTTTGGCTCCTTCTGTTTTTGGATAGGAGTGTTTGCCATGTGGTTTTAACATACAGCGAGGGGAGAATGTGTCCTCTCTGTGTGTGTGTGTGTGGTGTGTGTGGTGTGTGTGGTGTGTGTGTGTGTGTGTGTGTGCGTGTGTGTGTGTGCGTGTGTGCGTGCGTGCGTGCGTGCGTGCGTGCGTGCGTGCGTGCGTGCGTGCGTGCGTGCGTGTGTGGAGGGTAATGTATTATCCAGGAGCGAGGCATGATGTGAACAGAGCTGTGTGTTATTCCCTCTCAGCTGAGAGGGAGAGGGACGGAAACAGAGGCAGGGGGCTGCCAGGGTGGTGGGGGGTGGCTGGGGGTCAGTCCAGGGCAATATGGTTTCTGTGGGAAAAATGTGTCTCTTTGCTCATGTTTCATCTAATAGGCTGCTGATAACATGATGTGAGTGTTTGTCTAAGTCAATGGGTGAATGAATGAGCAAATGAACAAATGTAGGATACTGTACTGGACTGGCCAATATTCTTATGTTTCTGTCTGTGAGTGACCGCGATACTGATTGTGCAATACCCTTTGGATCCATTATTAGGAGCAGTAGGGTGAAGTTGTCCCTATATGCTGCTCTTGGGTCAGTTTAGCATTTTCTCTACTAATGGTTAAGGTTAGGATTTGGGAGGGGAAGCCGATCCAAGATCTGTACCGAGGAAAAGCTTCACCCCAAAGTTTATGAAGGCAGTAATGAGTTGTGACCGCTTGGTTCATGATTGTGAACTAAATCAGTGGTGAGTCTGAGACTGACGGG
Organism: Salvelinus namaycush; assembly: GCF_016432855.1. NCBI lineage: Eukaryota > Metazoa > Chordata > Actinopteri > Salmoniformes > Salmonidae > Salvelinus > Salvelinus namaycush. The sequence goes on along the minus strand of NC_052340.1, from coordinate 2,575,531 downwards.
TGAGGTTATACTCAGGGTGGCAAGGCGGTGCTGAGGAACAGGGGTGTACAGATATTTAATAGTTACCCATGTTGAATGGTGACAACAATCCTGGCTGTATCTGTATTTCAATGTCCTTCCGTCTGTCCGACCATCCCTCTGCCTGGTCATTGTAGGGCCAATCCCCATCTCTGGGACAGGCTTCCATATTCCCAGAAATCCTTTGTTTCCTGAGTGCTGAATGCATGGTGACATTGAAGAAATGGAAAAATGTCAGGCTCATTTTGGCAGGGGTGTGAGCCATAAAGTTTGCCTGACGACTCAAAATGAGGGGTGTTGTACAAAACAAAGTCATCAGCGATTGGACCTAAGTATCAAAGTTAATGACGAATTTTCTAAATGTCGCTTTACCCACGTGTGTTTTGGCTCTTGCTTAACTGATCGTTTTCTGGGCCGAATCAGATGGTGTAGAACGTATTTCCATTCTAGACATCGTAGGGGAGATGTCGTCCGTGGGTGTGATGTAGCATTTGGCCGGAGCAAGGAGTTTGGGGAACCAGGCAACCATAAAGTCCCCTCTTTCTTTTCTCTCCGCTTTCTTCTCTCTCTCTCTCTCTCTCTCTGCCTCTCTCTTTCTGCCTCTCTCTCTCTGCCTCTCTCTCTGCCCTTCTGCCTCTCTCTCTCTGCCTATCTCTCTCTGCCGGGAGTGTTTTGTAGTTGAGAGGCCATGTAAAGGGCTCTGTCCTTACTTTCTTTCAATATTTATTTTCTATGGTGGAGAGTTAGTTAGTTAGTTAGTTTTTTTCAAAGTTAGGGAGGAAGAAGACAGTTTTAGTTTCCTGGGGTTTGAACGGTGTGGTGTGCACGATGGCTTCGCAGCCTTGGGCGAAGGAGACGCTGTCATTACGGCATGGATTCAGGTGTGTTCCTGAGAATGGAGTTAAGGTGGAGGAGGTTCTGCTCATGGTCGGCGAACAGGTAGGAGCTGAGTTTATACATTCCGTATCCAGAATGAACAAAGCTGTGGTTGTGTTCATGAAAAGAGTGAGTTTGGTGGGTAGGTTGATTGCTAGTGGAATATTTGTAAGGGATGTGTTGGTGGTGTAGCTGAGGCTGGGTCTAGTCATGCTATGGATGGTGGTGTAGCTGAGGCTGGGTCTAGTCATGTCATGGATGGTGGTGTAGATGAGGCAGGGCCTAGTCAGGTCATGGATGGTGGTGTAGATGAGGCAGGGCCTAGTCAGGTCATGGATGGTGGTGTAGATGAGGCAGGGCCTAGTCAGGTTATGCTAGTGGACGAGGAGAGTATAGTGGGGAAGGGCTAGCGACTAGGGGCGGTGGAGGAGGGTGTCAAGCGGAAGAGGAAAAAAGGGGATAAGAAAGGAGGTGGGAGGGGAGAGGCTGGTGTGGTCAAAGGTACTAAGGAACCTTTGCCTGTTGTTAGGGGGGAGGCCCTGACTAGAGAGAAAGGGCAGGTGGTCAGAATGGGAGATGGAGATGAGGAGGAGGAAGGTGAATCTGAGGAAGAGGACGATGATTAGGCTTTTTTTCCCCAGACTCCTCATCAATGGGTCCAGAGCTGACAGCCAGTCAGGCAGAGGGGTCAAAGTACATGAGACTAAAGGGTAAAAGGTTTGTCTTGAAGCTTTATTTTGCGTACCAGGAAAGTTTGTAAGATCAGTATAACACGCTATGAAAAAATGAGGGGCATGGTGTCCTCTCACCAAGGAAACGTTTTGGGTTGAGAAAGTGGGTCACAACTGTGCATAAGGGTCTATCTTCAGATGCTATTTAGATGAATAGTTTTTTCTGGCACTGGGGCTTTTTGAACTTTGCTATTGGTCTCTTTCTTTGCTGGCTTTTCTCCCACTTCTTATGGAGACTCTTCGGGTAGGCTCGCTTAATATACAGTTCCAGTCAAAAGTTTGGACACACATTCATTCAAAGGTCATTCTTTATTTTACTATTTTCTACATTGTAGAATAATAGGGAAGACATCAAAACTATGAAATAACACATATGGAATCATGTAGTAACCAAAAAAGTGTTAAACAAAATGAGAATCTTCAAAGTAGCCACCCTTTGCCTTGATGACAGCTTTGGACACTCTTGGCATTCTGCTTGCTGGTGACACTGTCTGTGATTTATTTAGAATTCAAGACACACTTAACCAGCATGGCTACCACAGAATTCTGCAGCGATACGCCATTCCATCTGGCTTGCACTTAGTGTGACTATCATTTGTTTTTCTACTTTGAAGAATATAAAATATATTTAGATGTTTAACACTTTTTTTTGGTTACTACATGATTCCATATGTGTTGGAATCATGTACAATATAGAAAATAGTAAAAAAATAAAGAAAAACCCTTGAATGGGTAGGTGTGACCAAACTTTTGACTGGCACTGTATATATTTACAAAACAATATATATGGGGGATTGAAAATGATGCAGACAATTACATTGATGGAAGCGACAATCTATCTGCAATATTACAGCTGATCTACCCCCCAGAGGTCCAGACGTTAGGCTGTTTTCTGACTCTCCATGTACCCTGGTCTGTCTGTCACTGACCCTCGTGTCAAGAGACAATATGCAGCTACATTTGAAGTCAGAAGTTTACATACGCCTTAGCCAAATACATTTAAACTCAGTTTTTCACAATTCCTGACATTAATCCTCGTAAAAAATTCTTTATCTTAGGTCAGTTAGGATTACCACTTTATTTTAAGAATGTGAAATGTCAGAACAATAGTAGAGAGAATGATTTATTTCAGCTTTCATTTCATTAATCACATTCCCAGTGGGTCAAAGTTTACATACACTCAGTTAGTATTTGGTAGCATTGCCTTTAAATTGTTTAACTTGGGTCAAACGTTTCGGGTAGCCTTCCACAAGCTTCCCACAATACGTTGGGTGAATTTTGGCCCATTCCTCCTGACAGAGCTGGTGTAACTGAGTCAGGTTTGTAGGCCTCCTTGCTCGCACACGCTTTTTCAGTTCTGCCCACAAATGTTCTATAGGATTGAGGTCAGGGTTGGTGATGGTCACTCCAATACCTTGACTTTGTTGTCCTTAAGCCATTTTGCCACAACTTTGGAAGTATGCTTGGGGTCATTGTCCATTTGGAACCAAGGTTTAACTTCCTGACTGATGTCTTGAGATGTTGCTTCAATATATCCACATAATTTTCCTGCCTCATGATGCCATCTATTTTGTGAAGTGCACCAGTCCCTCCTGCAGCAAAGCACCCCCAAAACATGATGCAGCCACCCCCGTGCTTCACGGTTGGGATGGTGTTCTTTGGCTTGCAAGCATCCCCCTTTTTCCTCCAAACATAACGATGGTCATTATGGCCAAACAGTTCTATTTTTGTTTCATCAGACCAGAGGACATTTCTCCAAAAAGTATGATCTTTGTCCCCATGTGCAGTTGCAAACCGTAGTCTGGCTTTTTTATGGCGGTGTTGGAGCAGTGGCTTCTTCCTTGCTGAGCGGCCTTTCAGGTTATGTCGATTTAGGACTCGATTTGCTGTGGATATAGATACTTTTGTACCTGTTTCCTCCAGCATCTTCACAAGGTCCTTTGCTGTTGTTCTGGGATAGATTTGCACTTTTCGCACCAAAGAACGAGTCTCCTTCCTGAGCGGTATGACGGCTGCGTGGTCCCATGGTGTTTATAATTGCATACTACTGTTTGTACAGTTGAACGTGTTACCTTCAGGCGTTTGGAAATTGTTCCTAAGGATGAACCAGACTTGTGGTGGTCAAAAAAGAAATTCTGAGGTCTTGGCTGATTTCTTTTGATTTTCCCATGATGTCAAGCAAAGAGGCACTGAGTTTGAAGGTAGGCCCTGAAATACATCCACAGGTACACCTCCAATTGACTAAAATTGTCAATTAGCCTATCAGAAGCTTCTAAAGCCATGACATCATTTTCTGGAATTTTCCAAGCTGTTTAAAGGCACAGTCAACTTAGCGTATGTAAACTTCTGACCCACTGGAATTGTGATACAGTGAATTATAAGTGAAATAATTTGTCTGTAAACAAAGTAGATGTCCTAACCGACTTGCCAAAACTATAGTTTGTTAGCAAGAAATTTGTGGAGTGGTTGAAAAACGAGTTTTAATGACTCCAACCTAAGGGTATGTGAACTTCCGACTTCAACTGTATATTGAACAAAAATATAAAAGCAACATGTAAAGTGTGATTCATGAGCTGAAATAAAAGCTCCCAGACAATATCCGTACGCACAAAAAGATTATTTCTCTCAAATGTTGTGCACAAATTTGTTTACATCCCTGTTAGTGAGCATTTCTCCTTTGCCAAGATAATCCATCCGCCTGACTGGTGTGGCATATCAAGAAGCTGATTAAACAGCATGATCATTACACAGATGCACCTTGTGCAGGGGACAATAAAAGGCCACTCTAAAATGTGCAGTTTTGTCACACAACCCAATGCCACAGATGTATCATGTTTTGAGAGAGCGTGCAATTGACATGCGGACGGCAGGAATGTCCACCAGAGCTGTTGCCAAATAATTGAATGTTCATTTCTCTACCATAAGTCACTTCCAACTTAATTTGTCAGTTCGTCCAACCGGCCTCACATCCGCAGACCACGTGTAACCATGCCGGGCCCAGACCTCCACATCCAGCTATTTCACCTGCGGGATTGTGAGACCAGCCACCCAGACAGCTAATAAAACTGAGTATTTCTGTCTGTAATAAAGCCCTTGTGTGGGGAAAAACTAATTCTGATTGGCTGGGCCTGACTCCCCAGTGGGTGGGCCTGGCTCCCAAGTGGGTGGGCTGTCCGAGGCCCACCCATGGCTGCGCTCCTGCCCAGTCTTGTGAAATTTATAGATTAGGGTCAAATTATTTTATTTATATTGACTGATTTCCTTATATGAACTGGAACTCAGTAAAATCGTTGAAATGGTTGCATGTTGTGTTTATATTTTTGTTCAGTAGACTGCAGTCCCTGCCATTCCTCTCCCTCATCTCTGCTTCTCTATCTCCTCCCTCTCTCGGCAGAGAGTGTTGGGCCAGTAACCAAAAGGTTGCTGGTTTGAACACCCAAGCCGACAAGGTAAAGAATCTGTTGATGTACCCTGAAGCAAAGCACTTAACCCTAACTTTCTCCAGGGAAACCTTACTACTATGGCTGAACCTGTAAAACAACACATTTCCCAGCAACTATCTGGTTTATGTGACAATAATATATTTCTTTTTTTATCTGCCTCCTTCCCATGTTCATAAGAGTATGATATTCTCACTTTCTGTACTCTCTAGCCCTCTCTTTACTCTCTTCCACCCTCTCCGTCCACATCTCCCCCCTCTCATTCTCTCTGTCCCTCGATCTCCCCCCTCCCCCCATATCTCCCCTTCTCTCTCTCCCCCCACCCTTTCTCTCTCCCCACCCTCTCTCCCCCCTCTCTTTCTCGCTCTCTGCAGTAGATGTGATCCAGATGGCTATAGCTGCAGTCTGATCCTGGACCCTGTCCTGTGCTGTCTCAGCACTAGGAAACATACACACTCTGGCTCCCATTACACAGCAGATTATTACTGCCTCCCAAACGGCAACCTATTTCCTACATAGTACTGTGCACTACTTTCGACCAGAGCCCTATGGGTCCTGGTCAAAAGTAGTCCACAATAAAGGGATAGAGTGCCATTTTGGATGTAAACAGAGATTGTAATTGAGATAGACATTCACCAGCTTCTACTGGTGGCCAAACTCTGAGATATTATATGGCCTTGGACCTTCCTTGTCAGCTCTCCTTTTCATCAATTTCCTTCTGTCATGTGTTTTCTCGCATCCTCTCTCTCTCTATTTTCTCTCTCTCTCCCTCCCTCATTCTATTTTGTATCTCTCTCTCTCGCTCTCTCTCTCTGTCTTTCTCTTACATTTTCTCTCTCCCTCTCTCGTTCACGCCCCTGTTTGATTAGCAGTTGCTGCTAATTCTAAGGCCTGCGCTCGTTCTATTTTGATACTGCACAGCTGCAGTTTACTGAGAATCAGCACAGGGGTGGATGGAAAGAACGGGAGAAAAGAGGGAGAATGGGTCTGTTTGGTGGGATGTGGAAGTGAGTGAGGCTGGAGAAGAAAGAGGGGGAGATGGAGGGATGGAAGCAGCCCAGACAGCTGGAGCGGAATAGGGGGGGGCGAGGGAGGGCGGGAGAGAGAGAGGGGTGGTTGGATGTTTGATGGGCTGCAGGTGTTTTAGCAGCTCGTTAAAGGACTTAATGGGCTGGTATGTAACAGAGCCTGTTGATACACACTGACTGAGATTTTCTAAATATTGAGCAATTATGGAACTCGAAATACACTGAAGAAAAATATAAATGCAACATGTAAAGTGTTGGTCCCATGGTTCATGAGCTGAAATAAAAGATCCCAGAAATGTTCCATATTCACATAAAGCTTATTTCTCTCAACTTTTGTGCACAAATTTGTTTACATCCCTGTTAGAGAGCATTTCTCCTTTGCCAAGATAATCCATCCACCTAACAGGTGTGGCATATCAAGAAGCTGATTAAACAGCAGGATCATTACGCAGGTGCACCTTGTGCTGGGGACAATAAAAGGCCACTCTAAAATGTGCAGTTTTGTCACACAACCCAATACCACAGATGTCTCCTGTTTTGAGAGAGTGTGCAATTGTCCACCAGAGCTGTTGCCAGAGAATTTAATGTTAATTTCACTACCATAAGCCGCCTACAACGTAATTTCAGAGAATTTGGCAGACCACGTTCCAATCGGCCTCACAACCGCAGACCACGTGTAACCACGGCAGTACAGGACCTCCACATCAGGCTTCTTCACCTGCGGGATCATCTGAGACCAGCCACTCGGACAGCTGATGAAACTGTGGGTTTGCACAACCTAATCATTTTGGCACAAACTGTCAGAAACCGTCTCTGCGAAGCTCATCCATGTGCTCGTCGTCCTCACCGGGGTCTTGACCTGACTGCAGTTTCGGAGTCGTAACCGACTTCAGTGGGCAAATGCCTACCTTTGATGGCCACTGGCATGCTGGAGAAGTGTGCTCGTCATGGATGAATCCCGGTTTCAACTGTACCTGGCAGCTGGCAGACAGCATGTATGGCCTCGTGTGGGCGGGCAGTTTGCTGATGTCAACATTGTGAACAGAGTGCCCCATGGTGGCGGTGGGGTTATGGTATGGGCAGGCATAAGCTACGAACAACGAACACAATTGCATTTTATCGATAACAATTTGAAGAGATACTGTAACGAGATCCTCAGGCCCATTGTCCCATCACTTCATGTTTCAGCATGATAATGCAAGGATCTGTACACAATTCCTGGAAGCTGAAAATGGGACAGTTCTTCCATGGCCTACATACTCACCAGACATGTCAACCATTGAGCCTGTTTGGGATGCTCTGGATCGACGTGTACGCAGAGTGTCCCAGTTCCTGCAAATATCAAGCGACTTCGCACAGCCTTTGAAGAGGATTGGGACAACATTCCACAGGCCACAATCAACAGCCTGGTCAACTCAATGCGAAGGATGTGCTGCGCTGCATGAGGGACATGGTGGGCACACCAGATACTGACTGGTTTTCTGAGCCACTATCCACTTTAAAGGTATCTGTGACCAACAAATGCATATCTGTATTCCCAGTCACGTCAAATCCATAGATTAGGGCCTAATGAATTCATTTCATGACTGATTTCTGTATTTTTGTATTTAACCTTTATTTATCTAGGTAAGTCAGTTAAGAACCAATTCTTATTTACAATGACAGCCTAACAAAAGGCAAAATGCCTCCTGCGGGGACAGGGACTGGGATTAAAAATAAAAATGTAGGACAAAACACACATCACGACAAGAGAGACAACACTACATAAAGAGAGACTTCAGTCAACAACACAGCATGCATAGCAGCAACACATGACAACACAGCATGGTAGCAACACAACATGGCAGCAGCACAACAGGGTAGCAGCACAAAACATGGTACAAACATTATTGGGCACAGACAACAGCACAAAGGGCAAGAAGATAGACAACAATACATCAGGCAAAGCAGCCACAACTGTCAGTAAGAGTGTCCATGATTGAGTCTTTGAATTAACCTGTCTAGGACACACGTTCCGCTAGCGGAACCCCCCCCACATTCCACTGAAAAGGCAGCGCGGGAAATTCAAAAATATTTTTTCGAAATATTTAACTTTCACACATTAACAAGTCCAATACAGCAAATGAAAGATAAACATCTTGTGAATCCAGCCAACATTTCCGTTTTTTTTAAAATGTTTTACAGCGAAAACACAACATATATTAATGTTAGCTCACCACCAAATCCAAAAAAGCACAGACATTTTTTCACAGCAAAGATAGCTTTCACAAAACCCACAAATAGAGATAAAATTAATCACTAACCTTTGAACATCTTCATCAGATGAGTCATATGACATCATGTTACACAATACATTTTATGTTTTGTTCGATAATGTGCATATATATATATAAAAGAATCTCAGTTTACATTGGCGCGTTACGTGCAGTAATGTTTTGATTCCAAAACATCCGGTGATTTTGCAGAAATACTCATAATAAACATTGATAAAAGATGCAAGTGTTATTCACAGAATTAAAGATAAACTTATCCTCTATGCAACCGCTGTGTCAGATTTCAAAATAAACTTTACGGAAAAAGAATAATCTGAGAACGGCGCTCAGAGCACAATCCAGCCAAAGAAATAGTCGCCATTTTGGCGTCAACAGAAGCTACAAAAACACTATAAATATGCACTTACCTTCGAATAACTTCATCAGAAGGCACTCCCAGGATTCCCAGTTCGACAATAAATGACTGAAAAGTTCCATAAAGCCCATCATTTAGCCACTTGTTGTTAGCATGTTCAGCCCACTAATCCATTTTCATGACGCACGAGCAATCCCTCCAGACAAAAACTCAAAAAGTTCCGTTACAGGTCGTAGAAACAAGTCAAATGATGTATGCAATCCATATTTAGGATGTGTTTAACTTTAATCATCAATAAGGATCCAACCGGAGAATTTCATTGTCTGAAGAAAGAGCATTGGAACGAGAGCACTCTCTCTCTCGCTCGCGCGCAAAATGAGACTGAGAATTTCTGAAGACCACTCAGTAAAATAGCTCCTATGAGCCCCTCCTTTATAGTAGAATCATATAACCAAAATCTAAAGACGGTGACATCTAGTGGAAGCCCTAGGAAGTGTTTGCTCATCCATAACTATAAGGGGTATCATTTGGCACTGTTTTGAAAATCGAGTTCTCACTTCCTGTTTGGACTTCTTCTCAGGTTTTTGTCTGCCAAATGAGTTCTGTTATACTTACAGACATAATTCAAACAGTTTTAGAAACTTCAGAGTGTTTTCTATACAATAGTAATAATATGCATGTATTACCTTCTGGGACAGAGTAGGAGGAAATTCCGTTTGGGCACGCAATTTGTTCAAAGTGGAAATGCTGCCCCCTGTCCCGATGAAGTTTTAAGAGATAAAACTGTCCAGTTTGAGTGTTTTTTGCTGCTCGTCCAGTCGCTAGCTGCAGGGAACTGAAAAGACGAGTGACCCAGGGATGTGTGTGCTTTGGGGACCTTTAACAGAATGTGACTGGCAGAACGGGTGTTGTATGTGGAGGATGAGGGCGGCAGTAGGTACAGTATCTCAGATAGAGGGGAAGGAAGGCCTAAGAGGGTTTTATAAATAAGCATCACCCAGTCGGTCTTGCGTCAGGTATACAGAGATGACCAGTTTACAGAGGAGTATAGAGTGCAGTGATGTGTTCTATAAGGAGCATTGGAGGCAAATCACTTACTGGAAGTTTAGAGGTGTCAATCATTCATCTCACATTGTGTGTGTGTGACACTGTTTCCCTGATCTGCCAGAGAAAAGTGGTTTGTGGTCTAACTGTTGCTAAGAGCAGCAGAGGGGGCTAGCTAGAGAGAAGATAGAGAGGTACATAACATATGGAGTGTGAGACACCTTTAACATCAATTATCAAAACATTTCTAAACTGATTTTCTTTTTCTTCACATATGTTGTAGCTCAGATCCTAGTTTACATCATCTGAGGTGTTTGTGTTGTGCCAGCCATCGGTTGAGACACAGCATGCTCTTGAACACAGGGTAGGCGTCAATTAAATCATAGAAATAGAGTCCATAGAATGGACCTGCAATTAGCTGTTACACCATTGACATTGAAATGTAATTAAAATGTTAGCTTTGATTTACTACCACAAAGATGTCTTTTCTATTATCTATATTTTTATTATTATCTATGGAAGTTTTAAAACAACATGTATTCCTAATCAAGTAAAATATTCCCTGATGTGTGGACCTCCAACCGTCTTTGTGGTACTAATTACAGCTGCACCATCGAGAGCATCCTGACCGGTTGCATCACCACCTGGAATGGCAACTGCTCAGCATCCAACCGTAAGGCGCTACAGAGGGTAGTGCATATGGCCCAGTACATCACTGGGGCCAAGCTTCCTGCCATCCAGGAACTATATAGTCAGAGGAAGGCCCAAAAAATGGTCAAAAACTCCAGTCACCCAAGTCATAGACCGTTCTCTCTGCTACTGTACGGCAAGCGGTACCGGAGCGCCAAGTCTAGGTCCAAAAGGCTCCTTAACAGCTTCTAACCCCAAGCCATAAGACTGCTGAACAATTAATCAAATGGCCACCCGGACTATTTACATTGACACGCCCCCTTTGTTTTTACACTGCTGCAACTCGCTGTTTATCTATGCATAGTCACTTTACCCCTACCTCCATGTACAAATTACCTCGACAAACCTGTACCCCGCCCCACATTGACTCGGTACCCGTACCCCCTGTATATAGATTCGGTATTGTTATATTATTGTGTTACTTTTTGTATTTTATTTTTGACTTTAGTTTATTTAGTAAAGTTTTTATTAACTCTATTTCTTGACCTGAATTGATAGTTAAGGGCTTGTAAGTAAGCATTTCACAGTAAGGTCTACACCTGTGCATGTGACAAACTTAGATTTGATTTGAAAGTTAAAATTGTAATGTTTAGTAGCTACATTTATCAGCCAAGACATGAAACCCACCCTTTATTCAAGAGCATGCCGTGTCTCAACCGATGGCAGGCACAACACGAACACCTCAGATTATGTCAAATAGGATCTAAGCTACAACATAAGTGAAAATGAAAAAAAGTATGTTTTACACGTTTTTAGATCATTGGTGGTTAAAGCAAAAAAAAATACAAATGTTTTGTAAAAAAATCTAGAAATTATAAAATAGCTTTACAACCCTGATTTGTAAGCTTTCAAGTGATATCAAACTCAACCGTTTATCTTTTGAGTGATTGTAACATACGTACCAGTCAAGTTTGGACACACCTACAGATTCCAGGGTTTTTCTTATTTTTACTATTTTCTACAGCCTCTTAAGGATTATCCCCTTTTTTTCAATATTTGCCTAAAATGACATAACCATATCTAACTGCCTGTAGCTCAGGCCCTGAAGCAAGGATATGCATATTCTTGGTACCATTTGAAAGGAAACACTTTTAAGTTTATGGAAATGTGAAATTAATATAGTAGAATATAACACAATAGATCTGGTAAAGATAATACAAAGAAAAAACCAATCGTTCTTTTGTATTTTTTTTGTACCATCTTTGAAATGCAAGAGAAAGGACATAATGTATTATTCCCGCTCAGGTGCAATTTAGATTTTGGCCACTAGAATGCATCAGTGTATGTGCAAATTGTTATATCCAATGAACTATTGCATTTCTGTTCAAAATTTTGTATCAAGACTCCCCAAATGTGCCTAATTTGTTTATGAATAACTTTGCATGTTCAAAATTGTGCACTCTACTCAAACAATAGCATGGTATTATTTCACTGTAATAGCTACTGTAAATTGGACAGTGAAGCTAGATTAACAAGAACTTAAGCTTTCTGCTAATATCAGATATGCCTATGTCCTGGGAAATTTTATTTTTTACTTACAACCTCATGTTAATCGCATTAGCCTACGTTAGCTCAACCGCCCTGTGGAAGGGACACCGATCACGAAGAAGACATCAAAACTATGAAATAACACATGGAATCATGTAGAAACCTAACAAGTGTTAAACAAATCAAAATATATTTTATATTTGAGATTCTTCAAAGTAGCCACCCTTTCCCTTGATGACAGCTTTGCAAACTCTTGGCATTCTCTCAACCAGCTTCATGAGGTAATCACATGGAATGCATTTCAATTAATAGGTGTGAATTGTTCAAAGTTAATTTGTGGAATTTATTTCCTTCTTAATGCGTTTGAGCCAATCAGTTGTGTTGTGACAAGGTAGGAGTGGTATACAGAAGATAGCCCTATTTGGTAAAAGACCAAGTCCATATTATGACAAGAACATATTAAATAAGCAAAGAAAAACAACAGTCCATCATTACTTTAAGACATGAAGGTCAGTCAATCTGGAAAATGTGAAGAACTTTGAAAGTTTCTTCAAGTGCAGCCCCAAAAACCATCAAGTGCTATGATGAAACTGGCTCTCATGAGGACCGCCACAGGAAAGGAAGACCCAGAGTTACCTCTGCTGCAGAGGATAAGTTCATTAGAGTTACCAGCCTCAGAAATTGCAGCCCAAATAAATGCTTCACAGCTTTCAAGTAACAGACACACCTCAACATCAACTGTTCAGAGGAGACTGCATGAATCAGGCCTTCATGGTCAAATTGCTGCGAAGAAACCACTACTAAAGGACACCAATAAGAAGAAGAGACTTGCTTGGGCAAAGAAATACGAGCAATGGACATTAGACCGGTGGAAATCTGTCCTTTGGTCTGATGAGTCCAATTTGAGATTTTTGGTTCCAACCGCCATGTCTTTGTGAGACGCAGAGTAGGTGAACGGATGATCTCCGCATGTGTGGTTCCCACCGTGAAGCATGGAGGATGAGGTGTGATGGTGTGGGGGTGCTTTCCAGGTGAAACTGTCTGTGATTTATTTAGAATTCAAAGAACACTTAACCTGCATGGCTACCACAGCATTCTGCAGTAATACGCCATCGCATCTGGTTTGGCTTAGTAGGACTATCATTTGTTTTTCAACAGGACAATGACCCAACACACCTCCAGGCTGTGTAAGGGTTATTTGATCAAGAAGGAGAGTGATGGAGTGCTTTATCAGATGACCTGGCCTCCACAATCACACGACCTCAACCCAATTGAGATGGTTTGGGATGAGTTGGACCGCAGAGTGAAGGAAAAGCAGCCAACAAGTGCTCAGCATATGTTGGAACTCCTTCAAGACTTTTGGAAAAGCATTTAAGGTGAAGCTGGTTGAGAGAATGCCAAGAGTTTGCAAAGCTGTCATCAAAAGGTGGCTACTTTGAAGAATCTAAAATCCAAAATATATTTTAATTTGTTTAACACTTTATTGGTTACTACCTGATTCCATATGTGTTATTACATAGTTTTGATGTCTTCACTATTATTCTACACTGTAGAAAATGGTCAAAAATATATAAAAAATCCTTGAATGAGTAGGTGTGTCCAAACTTTTGACAGGTTCTCTATATGCTTGGAGTCAGGAAGCAGGTGCAGAAGGTGAGTTTAGTGATAAGAAAGGCAGATAAACAATAACAGGAGAAGCGTACTGAACGTGAGCAAAACCAAAACGGCCTGATGACTGAGGCTCCTGAGGGCTACATAAAGGGAGATTAATCATGGTGATGATGAGGTCCAGGTGTGTGTAACGATGGGGAGCAGGTGTGCGTAATGATGATGCCAGGACCGGTGGTTAGTAGAGTCGAAGCGCCGGAGCGAGAGTAGGCGTGACAGTGATGAAGACATGGCAGTCTCATTGTAGGTGAGGTATGCAAAATGGGTCAATTTTGAGCACCTTTATCTCCTGAATGTTTTGGCATCAAAACGTGACTGAAATCTAATGGCAATAGCCCTATACTAACATATGCCTGGAGAGTTGTTGAGCTGGGAGTGTGTCCCAAATGGCACCCTATTATTCCCTATATAGTGCACTACTTTTGTCTAGAGTCCCTATGGGCCCTCGTCAAAAGTAATGCACTATGTATTGAATAGGGTGCCATTTTGGATGTAACCCTCGTCTCATCTCTCCCATTCAGTGTCTGTCAATGACTCTTCCTGTAACCCCTATCTGCATCATTCTTCTTATGTGTTGGTTTGTGTCAGTCATGCTGCATTACAGCTTTAAACTCTTGTGCCACGGTGGTGTATTTTTGGTGCTTTTCCCTGGTGTTGTATTGACCACCAATGGATGGAGAGAGTAAAATCAATTGCATTTTCTCCTCTTTTTAAATGATCAATAACATTAACAGATCTTACAGTAGCTTATGTAATCAGGTTAACAGCACTCAGACTCAGGTTGCTTCCAAAATGGCACCCTATTCCCTATATAGTGCACTACTTTTGACAGAGCTCAACGAGCCCTGGTCAAAATTACAGTAGTACACTATGTAGGGCGTGGGACAAAGGCTCAGAGACAGGGTCAGTTCCTCAAACTGGTTGGCAGCTGACAGCTCTCAGTTCTGCAATGAAATTTCATCAAGGGTAGTGTGTGTGTGTGGATGGGGGGGCGGGGGGTACTGTGCGCACGTTCGTGCTTGCATGTATGTACAGTACCAGTCAAAAGTTTGGACACATTACCCCCCCATTCCAGGTGACTACCTCATGAAGCTGGTTGAGAGAATGTCAAGAGTGTGCAAAGCTGTCATCAAGGCAAAGGGTGGCTACTTTTTTTTTTCTTTTAATTTTTTTAATTTTTTATCCCCTTTTCTCCCCAATTTTCGTGGTATCCAATCGCTAGTATTTACTATCTTGTCTCATCGCTACAACTCCCGTACGGGCTCGGGAGAGACGAAGGTCGAAAGCCACGCGTCCTCCGAAGCACAACCCAACCAAGCCGCACTGCTTCTTAACACAGCGCGCCTCCAACCCGGAAGCCAGCCGCACCAATGTGTCGGAGGAAACACTGTGCACCTGGCCCCCTTGGTTAGCGCGCACTGCGCCCGGCCCGCCACAGGAGTCGCTGGAGCGCGATGAGACAAGGATATCCCTACCGGCCAAACCCTCCCTAACCCGGACGACGCTAGCCCAATTGTGCGTCGCCCCACGGACCTCCCGGTCGCGGCCGGCTGCGACAGAGCCTGGGCGCGAACCCAGAGACTCTGGTGGCGCAGCTAGCACTGCGATGCAGTGCCCTAGACCACTGCGCCACCCGGGAGGCGGGTGGCTACTTTGAAGAATCTCAAATATAAATATATTTTGATTTGTTTACACTTTTTTGGTTACTACATGATTCCATATGTGTTATTTCATAGTTTTGATGTCTTCACTATTATTCTACAATGTAGAACATAGTAAAAAGAAAGAAAAACCCTTGAATGAGTGTCACGCCCTGACCTTAGAGAGCCTTTTTTATGTCTCTATTTGGTTTGGTCAGGGTGTGATTTGGGTGGGCATTCTATGTTCTTTATTTCTATGATTTGTGTTTCTATGTTTTGGCCGGGTATGGTTCTCAATCAGGGACAGCTGTCTATCGTTGTCTCTGATTGGGAATCATACTTAGGCAGCATGTTTTGCCACCTTAGGTTGTGGGATGTTGTTTTGTTTGTTAGCTCTGTGTAGCCTTCAAGACGTGACGTTCGTTGTTTTGTTTGGTTTTAATAAAGAAGCATGAACACGTACCACGTCGCACCTTGGTCTCATCCTTCCGACGAGCGTTACAATGAGAAGGTGTGTCCAAACTTTTGACAGGGACTGTATGTATGTACAGGGCCTTCAGAAAGTATTCACACCCCTTGACTTTTTCCACATTTTGTTGTGTTACAGCCTGAATTTAAAATTGATAACATTGAGATCTATTGTCAGTGGCCTACACACAATAGCCTATAATGTCAAAGTGCAATTATGTTTTTCGATTTCTTTTACAAATGAATAACAAATGAAAAGCTGAAATGTCTTGAGTCAGTAAGTATTCAATTATTTAGGCAAACCTAAATATGTTCAGGAGTAAAAATTTGCTCAACAAGTCACATAATAAGTTGCATAGACTCACTCTGTGTGCAATAATAGTGTTTAACATTTTTGAATGACTACCTCATCTCTGTACCCCACACATAAAATGATCTGTAATGCCCGTCACTTTCAAACGCATTCAACCACACAGACCAGTGAGGTTTTCCAATGCCTAGCAAAGAAGGACACCTATTGGTAGATAGGTAAAAAAAAATAAAAAGCAGACATTCAATATCCCTTTCAACATGGTGAAGTTATTAATTACACTTTGGATGGTGTATCAATACAGCCAGTCACTACAAAGATACAGGCGTCCGTCCTAACTCAGTTGCCGAAGAGGAAGGAAGCCGCTCAGGGGCCAATGGTGACTTTAAAACAATTAGAGTTTAATGGCTGGGATAGGATAAAACTGAGGATGGATCAACAACATTGTAGTTACTCCACAATACTAACCTACACAACAGAGTGAAAAGAAGGAAGCCTGTATAGAATAAAAATATTCCAAGGCATGCTTCCTCTTTGCAACAAGGCACTAAAGTAATACTGCAAAAAATGTGGCAACGTAATTCACTTTTTGTCCTGAATACAAAGTGTTACGTTTGAGGCAAATCCAATACAACACATTACTGAGTACCACTCTCCATATTTTCAACCACAGTGGTGGCATCTTGTTATGGGTATGCTTGTAATCGTTAAGCATTAAAAAAAAATGGAATGGTGCTAAGCACAGGTTAAATCAAAGAGGAAAACCTGATTCAGTCTGCTTCCCACAAGACACTGGGAGATGAATTCACCTTTCAGTAGGGGGAAAGGCCAAATCTACGCTGGAGTTGCTTGCCAAGAAGGCAGTGAATGTCCTGAGTGGCTGAGTTACAGTTTTGACTTAAATCTGCTTGAAAATCTATGGCAAGACTTGGAAATGGTTGCCTAGCAATGATCAACAACCGAGACTTACCCATTTTTAATTCAGGCTGTCCAACAAAACATTTGGAATAAATCTTGTACTTTCTGAAGAAAGTGTATGTATATTTGGGTGGCAGGTAGCCTGGAGGTTTAGAGCGTTGGGCCAGAAACCGAATGGCTGCTGGTTTGAATCTCTGAGCTAACTAGGTGAAAATGATGTCGATGTGCCCTTGAGCAAGGCACTTAACTCCTGTAAGTCGCTCTGGATAAGAGCGTCTGCTAAATAACTCACATGTAAATGCGTGTCCTCGCGCGCACTCATTGGTCTTGGTTTATAAATGCACCCCTTTTCTGGCAAACAAAGGAAGTTGTCGTTTACACACATCGGATGCACACGTATCGGTCCTGCTTGTGAGTGTGCGTGCGTGTTTGTGAAAAGAAAGCGAATGAGAGGGTGTGGCATTGATTGCAACCAAGGAGACGAGATCATAACTGAGAGTGTCAGAATGGCAGTTTGTAAGAATTCAGTTTGTGTGACGTAGCGGGGAGATGTCAGTCTAGTCTAGACCAACGTGTCTACGTACTGTAGTGTCAGTCTTACGGAGCTGTACTTCCACTACTAAGTATTGCCCTGTAATGTTACTATGGCTACTGTATCTAATACACTATACTAATAATGATGATTCAATGAATGCCATTTATCAGATGTTTTTATCCAAAGTGACTTATAGTAGTGCTTGCATACATTTTCACATGGGCGTCCCCATCGGGAACCCAACCCAAAAATGTGGTGAGAGTAAGAACAGAGATAGAGAGAGGCTTCAGAGAGAAACGGAAGAGAGACAGATTTGGTGGTTGGATTTTTTTTCTTCAGTTTCCCCTTGCTGCACCTCCTCTGTCACCGTGTGACATCAAGCATCTACTTCCTCCTTGGGCACCACCCGCTCCGACACCCTTCAATGGACCTTCTGCTTCTGCCTGCTGGAACACATGTCCTGTCCGTGTCCCCGTCTCTACCCGTGTCAGTGGGGTCCCTGTCATCGGTATCCGTGTGCAGTAGTCTCCTGTTTTGAATCAGGATGAGTTTCAGGAGTAAGATCACGTTCCGAAGGAAGACCAGGGATAAGAGCAGGCGTGTGCGGAACGATTTCAACCGGATGAGCGTCGTATGTATGCTGTCTCTCTCGTGCAGTGCCGTATCTTTGTGTTTTTATTGCCCTGGGCTTCCTTTTCCTCTCTGTTGCACTTGTCGATCTGGGGGGGAAGTTCACCTAGGTAAAGATCTAGAATCAGCTTCCAATTCCTAACCTTAAACATGAGTGGGTGAAAGGCAAAACTGACCCAAGTCTCTATCGGTAACTTCACTCTACACCGCATCTGTCTGTCAATATGAGGCTAACCGATATGGCTCAGGTTGGAGTTGGACATTGCTAGCCTTAGCATAATACTAGTTAGCCAGTGACTCTCTATTTGACTATCTGATCGGTGTGTTGATATCTGTAACCGATACACACAGTATTGCTCCCTATGTGTATCGGAGTTTCTATCCAGTAGAGTGGCCATTTACAGTGCCTTGCAAAAGTATTCATCTCCCTTGGCGTTTTTCCAATTTTGTTGCATTATTTCATGTAATGGACATACACAAAATAGTTCAAATTGGTGAAGTGAAATGAAAAAAATTACTTGTTCATAAAATAAATGAATAAGTAAATAATGGAAAAGTGGTGCGTGCATATGTATTCACCCCCTTTGCTATGAAGCCCCAAATAAGATCTAATGCAACCAATTACCTTCAGAAGTCACATAATTAGTTAGATTGCACACAAGTGGACTTTATTTAAGTGTCACATGATCTCAGTATATATACACCTGTTCTGAAAGGCCCCAGAGTCTGCAAGGGGCACCACCAAGCAAGCGGCACCATAAAGACCAAGGAGCTCTCCATACAGGTCAGGGACAAAGTTCTGGAGAAGTACAGATCAGGGTTGGGGACAAAAATGTAGCTTTTTGACCAAGGAAAATGTTATGTCTGGCGCAAACCCAACACCTCTCATCACCCCGATAACACCATCCCCATAGTGAAGCATGGTGGTGGCAGCATCATGCTGTGGGTATGTTTTTCATCGGCAGGGACTGGTCAGAATTGAAGGAATGATGGATGGCGCTAAATACAAGGAAATTCTTGAGGGAAACCTGTTTGTCTTTCAGAGATTTGAGACTGGGACGGAGGTTCACCTTCCAGCAGGACAATGAGCCTAAGCATACTGCTAAAGCAACACTCGAGTGGTTTAAGGGGAAACATTTAAATGTCTTGGAATGGCCAAGTCAAAGCCCAGACCTCAATCCAATTGAGAATCTGTGGAATGACTTAAAGATTGCTGTACACCAGCGGAACCCATCCAACTTGAAGGAGCTGGAGCAGTTTTGCCTTGAAGAATGGGCAAAAATCCCAGTGGCTAGATGTGCCAAGCTTATAGAGACATACCCCAAGAGACTTGCAGCTGTAATTGCTGCAAAAGGTGGCTATACATACAGTTGAAGTCGGAAGTTTACATACACCTTAGCCAAATACATTTAAACTCAGTTTTTCCAACAATTCCTGACATTTAATCCGAGTAAAAATTCCCTGTCTTAGGTTAGTTAGGATCACCACTTTATTTTAAGAATGTGAAATGTCAGAATAATAGTAGAGAGAATTATTTATTTCAGCTTTTATTTCTTTCATCACATTCCCAGTGGGTCAGACGTTTACATACACTCATTTAGTATTTGGTGGCATTGCCTTTAAATTGTTTAACTTGGGTCAAGTGTTTCGGGTAGCCTTCCACAAGCTTCCCACAATAAGTTTGGTGAATTTTGTACCAGACTTGTGGAGGTCTATAATTTTTTTTCTGAGGTCTTGGCTGATTACTTTTGATTTTCCCATGATGTCAAGCAAAGACGCATTGAGTTTGATGGTAGGCCTTGAAATACATCCACAGGTACACCTCCAGTTGACTCAAATGATGTCAATTAGCCTATCAGAACCTTCTAAAGCCATCACATCATTTTCTGGAATTTTCCAAGCTGTTAAAAGGCACAGTCAACTTAGTGTAGGTAAACTTCTGACACACTGGAATTGTGATGCAGTGAATTATGAGTGAAATAATCTGTCTGTAAACAATTGTTGGAAAAATGACTTGTGTCATGCTCAAAGTAGATGTCCTAACCGACTTGCCAAAACTATAGTTTGTTAACAAGAAATGTGTGGAGTGGTTGAGAAACTAGTTTTAATGACTCCAACCTAAGTGTATGTAAACTTCCGACTTCAACTGTATTATTGACTTTGGGGGGGTAAATAGTTACTCACGCTCAAGTTTTCCGTTTTTGTGTCTTATTTTTTGTTTGTTTCGCAAGAAACATATTTTGTATCTTCAAAGTGGTAGGCATGTTGTGTAAATCAAATGATACAAACCCCCCCAAAAAATACATTTTAATTCCAGGTTGTAAGGCAATAAAATAGGAAAAATGCCAAGGTGGGTGAATACTTTCGCAAGCCACTGTACAGTTTAGTCAGTGCTGCTGAGTAGGATGATCAAGTGATTTGGCAACAGTGTGAATGAATGCTGAGTGTGAAAGACTGTTGTTAATGTGTTTCTCTGCCCCTCCCACCGGTCCGTCTGTAAGGTAAGATCCCTACTGACCCGGAAACACAAAGGGAAGTTCATATTTGTTTAAATGTTCATTTGTAAATATCGGCTGAAGACCACCTTCAGGAATATGACATTAGATATATATTTTTGTTGGTTTTATTTATTATATTGAGATTGGACAGTGAAGAGGGCTAGAGGAGACATCAAAGGTAGGATAGATTGGGAGGCAGATTCGAAACCCATGCCGACTGGTAGCATTGGCTAAACGTGTGTCCCGGGGTGGGTACGCCGCACTAACCGCTGGACCACTATCCGCAGGCCACTCAAAAGATATTGTCTTGGTAGATACTTCTGTGAGGTTGACAAATTCAATTGTCCTCAGTGGTAATTCCCTCTTACCGTCGGGTACAGTACCTCTTATGGCTGCAAGCCCGAGGTCGGTACACCTATGACAACATCCCCCACCCCCCCCACACTGATTAGCATCGCTAGCATAGCGTCACAATTAAATAGTAGCATCTAAATATCATTAAATCACAAGTCCAAGACACCAAATGAAAGATACAGATCTTGTGAATAAAGCCACCATTTCAGATTTTTAAAATGTTTTACAGGGAAGACAAAATATGTAAATCTATTAGCTAACCACGTTAGCAAAAGACAGCACTTTCCTAACTCCATCAGTTTCTTACTCCATCAGGTGCTATCACCAATTCGGCCAAATAAAGATATTGATAGCCACTAACCAAGAAAAACCTCATCAGATGACAGTCTGATAACATATTTATTGTATAGGATAGGTTTTGTTAGAAAAATGTGCATATTTCAGGTATAAATCCTAGTTTACAATTGCACCCACCATCACAACTCGACTAGAATAAATACACAGAGCAACGTGTATTACCTAATTACTAATCATAAAACATTTCTTAAAAATACACAGCTCACAGCAATGGACAGACACAGATCTTGTGAATTCAGACAATATTTCAGATGTTCTAAGTGTTTTACAGCGAAAACACAATAAATCGTTATATTAGCATACCACATATGCAAACGTTACCCGACCATTGATTCAAGCCAAAGAGAGCGATATCGTTATCATCGCCAAAATATATTAATTTTTTCACTAACCTTCTCAGAATTCTTCCGATGACACTCCTGTAACATCATATTACAACATACATATAGAGTTTGTTCGAAAATGTGCATATTTAGCCACAAACAACCGTGGTTATACAATGACAATACTAGCAAAACTAGCCTGAAAATGTCGGACGCCATCTTTCACAGTGATCTTGTCTCATGGATAACTATTCATAAACTTGACTAAAAAAATATAAGTTGGACAGCTATCGAAAGACAAATTAGTTCTTAATGCAATCGCTGAATTACATTTCTAAAATTATCCTTACTGTGCAATACAGGGTTCGCCAAGCGAAGCTATACCAAACAAAATGGCGGAATATGCGTTTAAAATTTTTCGACAGAACAACGATTTATCATCTTAAATATTTCTTACTATGAGGTGATCTTCCATCAGAATCTTGGGCAATGTATCCTTTCTTGGGTCTAATCTTCTTTTGGTCGAAAGATGTCCTCTGTCCGTCGAAATGCCCACTAACGTTCGACCGGGACCCCGAAACGTGCCCAAAGCTTCAAAGAGCATCACATAGAAATGCCTCAAAATCGCACTAAACGGATATAAATTGCTATAAAACGGTTTAAATTAACTACCTTATGATGTTTTTAACACCTATAACGAGTAAAAACATGACCGGCGCTATATTACTGGCTAAACCAAGGCTTGGAAAAAGCCCAGTCCGACGTCCTTCTTGCGTTGAGCGCAGGGTCCAAAAGAACGCTACTTCCGGTATTTGGTGATTTATAGAGGCACTGATTGCGCAATCGACTCCATTCAAATTGTCACCACTTACTGACATCTAGAGGAAGGCGTGGGCAGTGTTTGTATCCTCATAGGATTTACAGGGACTTTAAAACTGATCTGGAACCAGAGGCCAAGATTTCTGAAATTTCACACACTGGGAGGAAAAGTGCTGTAGAATGAGTTCTGTTTCACTCAGAGACATAATTCAAACGGCTATAGAAACTAGAGAGTGTTTTCTATCCAATAATAACAATAATATGCATATTGTACGAGCAAGAATTGAGTACGAGGCCGTTTGAAATGGGCACCTTAAACAGAGCTACTCAATACTGCCCCTGCAGCCATAAAAAGTTAATACAATTCTTTTTTCTTTTTTTTCTTCTTTTTTTTTTTTACAGTGGAATCACAACAAGATCCTTCCTCACAACAAAGATTGTTATGATTCTGGGTGTTTTTCAGTCTCGTTTTTCTGTCACATTCTTTGGCATGCTTTTATTCCTCACTGACTGCCTGGTTCTACCTCTTTCCCGTACGTGTCAGGGGCGTATTCACTAGGAACCAAACGGTGTGGGACCTAGCTGAACTTGTCCGATAAGAAACCCTTTTTCCTTTTTAAAAAAATGTTTTGCTACGATGTGCACTAAAGAATACACCCCTGGTCTAACTGAACAGAGGCTTGTGGTCGGGAACGCAGGAGAAAACCTCCCGCAGTGGGCGTGTCGACAGAGAGAACACAGGTCATCAGTTCTCTGACCGCAGTTTGTGTTAGCGGGGATGAGTAAGACATACTGCTTTCCTTTTGAGGACGGAAATAGCCTCGTCTCATCATGTGCAGTCCCATTTCGCTTTCTGTGAAACGCTCCGTCTGGATGGGATTGTTGAGACCATTTGCTGTGCAGATGTGCAGCCTAACCCTTAACCTAAAACGTATTGTAAACGTCTGGCTTTGTACTATAGCAGCCTACGGTCATTTCAGAGCTTGAATCTCTGATGTAATCCATTGAAATACTTTTCAGCACCAGAAACGAAAAATAATAGGTTGAACCTACCATTTAATTATGTTTTTCTGAGCTGTTGTGATCACTGTCAATGTGATATGATCTCCATCTGCCAGTAAAGCGGTTTCCCTCGACATGTTTTTGGTTTGGTTTGGCACACGACATGTTATCCACTTCATCCTCTATTTTACTCCTCTCTTCCGCGCCCCTCTAGGCTGGGGCCGTGTTCCAAATTGCACCCTCTTCCCCTATATAGTGCACTACTCTTGGCCAGGGTCCGTAGGGAATGGGGTGCCGTTCGGGACACAGCCTTGGTGTTTATGTAGCTGATCCAGTGGCGACAGTCTAAACACAGGAAGTGAGGTGGTAGCTCTAGCTCGTTTTTTTTTTTCTTCTCCCATGCCTTGCAAAGAAAATGATTCATGCCCGTCCAGTGAAAGATAAACAGATGTCCTGGGGTTTAGACTATTTGCCCAGCTACACTGTTTGTCTCGCGTTCGATTTGAAGAACATTTGTTGACTGGCTGACTTTTCTCAGTGTATGACGTGGTTGTGGAGTGTTTTGGGTATCAGCGCAGGTCAGAGAGGTTTATAAGTCAGGATTGTAACAACAGTATAGAAGAAAAATGTTAGCATGGTGTCGCTAACTGTGCGCCTGTCTGTCTGTCTGTCTGTCTGTCTGTCTGTCTGTCTGTCTGTCTGTCTGTCTGTCTGTCTGTCTGTCTGTCTCGCAGTGTGTTACAGCAGGATAAGTCCTAGATGTAGAATACTTTTCTGTGTGACCTAATAGTTGAATATGTTGGATATTCCATGGTGTGACTGTTACAGTAGTCATCATATGTATGACTGACTGTGCAATTCTGTGTGTGTGTGTTTGGACTGGGATTTGAATCCTGCGTCCGCGCTTTCTTATCTGTGTTCCCCCAAGTAGTACCCAAGTGTTTATTTCACTTCCTTATGGGATTAGTCAAGTAAAATGTCTGTCTGTGTGTGTGTGTTCCAGCAGGACAAACCCAAGCTGATAGACCCTCTGGACTATGAGGCTGTTATCTGTGACCTGGGAGATGAGCTGAAGGAAGACCCCCTCAGAGAGCTGCTCCTCTTCCCCGACAATGACTTCACGGTGGGTGCGAGCGTGTTTGGGGGGGGGGGGGGGGGGGGGGGGGGGGGTGTATGACTGTATGTGCGTGTGTCTGGCTCCAATGTTTTTCGACAAGACGGAAGGACAGACAGACACACGCACACTTGCATTCTGAACCCCTCATTCCCCCAGTGCTTCTGCTCCCACAATGTCCTGTGGCTGTTTGCTCATTAGTGACTTAATTAGTGTGCTAATGTGACTCCTTAAGACCGCCACTTCACATCAACTGGTTGTAATTGGTTTTAGGGAAATGACTCGACTCTCGATCCCTGAGTTGATTTTTAAATGTTTGACTCTGCTACCGTGACACACACACACACACACACACACACACACACACACACACACACACACACACACAGCAACCAAACAAACAGTCTCTGTTTCATTTGCTTTCTCTCCCATAGCTCAACCTAATGGAAATTCCAATTCATTAGCTAATGGACAAACCTAATTTGCTTCCATAACCTAATAACGTTTTGGAACACCTTCCTGCCTGTGAGTGTGCTGCATTTTAAACAGCTGACTGCAGACCCAGTAAATCAGAACCAAGCGTTGATCAGAGAGGGAGCGGACTTGGCTGTTCTCTGTGTGCTGCGTCCCAAATGGCACCCTATCCCCCTATATAGTGCACTACTTGGACTAGAGTCTATTGGGCCCTGGTCACAAGTAGTGCACTACATAGGGAATACGGTGCCATTTGGGACACAAGCGTCATCAGTCAGAGCAGTATTTCTCCAAAAATCTTTACTGTTCGGTATGGATGATATATTTGAGCCATGTGCTGTTTTTGACCCCAATATTTATGAATGAATTATAACAGCAACGGAGCTCTTGGTCAGATGTTATTCGTCAAGTGCTGACGCACTGGAATAGGGCTCAGTGATCTGACTGTACATCATAGTGGTAAAGACTGTATCCTTATATTTCATATGTCCCCCTCAAGCATTTTCATCTTCAAACCTGCACATGTATCCTATCCTACTCTGCATGTGTCATCTTTTACCTAATCTCAGTGATCCAAAAAAACAGCTATCGCGTGAACTTTAACCTCTGGCCAGCTCGTGAATTTGGTTCTAGGG
This sequence comes from Salvelinus namaycush, assembly GCF_016432855.1. Lineage (NCBI taxonomy): Eukaryota > Metazoa > Chordata > Actinopteri > Salmoniformes > Salmonidae > Salvelinus > Salvelinus namaycush. The sequence goes on along the minus strand of NC_052340.1, from coordinate 2,549,843 downwards.
GAAAAGGCTGAGATGTCAAGTCCACACCCTCCTCCACCCCGACAGTCTTTCACAAGAGACAACCTTTTACCTGACATCAAACTGTCCCTCCCGCCTTGATGGTTCACCCCCAATAATGTCTCCTCCCCCTCTGTCTCCCAGGTGTCCACAGTGCCTCTGGAGAGACGGACATTGCAGTCCACCGTGCCCCAGGGGGCCGAGCTCCAGGCCGAGTGTCTGCTGGTCAGACAGGTGAGTGTGTGTGTGTGTGTGTGTGTGTGTGTGTGTGTGTGTGTGTGTGTGTGTGTGTGTGTGTGTGTGTGTGTGTGTGTGTGTGTGTGTGTGTGTGTGTGTGTGGGAGAGCTCCATGCTTAGTTGTGTGACTGAGCTTGGGTGCAGGGCTATTGAACAGGGCTGACTCCACATTCAGGCTGGCAGCTAGGCGTGGTGGTTGTGTGGGTAAGGGTCAGGGTAAGGGTCAGGACTAAATGTGGTGGTTAGTTTACTTATCCTCAAAACAGAGGTCAACATCATGAGCCCATGAGGCAGTGACATCAGGAGCACAGATGTGTTCTGTTCCTCCAGGAGCGGTGTGTGTTTCTGTGTGCCTGCGAGCGTGTGTGTATGTGCGCACGTGCGTGTGAGAGAGAGAGAGGGATGGTTTCCAGCTAGCTCTATGATTGAGAGAGAGAGAGAGAGACTCACCCACTCACTCACTCCTTGGCCCATATATGAGAAAGTGCCGAACATGTATTCCGTGCCCATGTCTTGACGTTACTGTTCCCCTTCTGAACGAGAGGTAAAGCGAAGTAAAGTTGTGCAGCTTGCTGCTGTATCATGTTTCTCTCCGTGGGAATCAACAGCATCTGGAAGGTGAGGGGGGGGAGCCCAGCTGTGTTGTTGGAGCTGTGTGGCTGAGCTGACTGGACTGCTGACTGATGCTTCCAATGAGCTCGTCTATGCAGCTGAATCATCTGAGGCTGCCTAATGGCCAGAGAGGGCGAGAGAGAGAGAGAGGGGGGGGGGGGGGGGGAGAGCAGAATTAAGCCGATACCCGCTAATTATCAAAATCCAGAAATGAGCCTTTAAATTCTACCACTCTAAAAGGAAACGATTCCCAAACCTTCCGTAACAAAGCCTACAGAGAGATGAACCTGGAGAAGAGTCCTCTTAGCAAGCTGGAACTGGGGCTCTGTTCACAAACAGACCCCACATAGCCCCAGGACAGCAACACAATTAGACAAAACACAAAACACAAAACACAAAAAAATAATAATTAATTACTTGACACATTGGAAAGAATTAACAAAAAAACGGAGCAAACTAGAATGCTATTTGGCCCTAAACAGAGAGTGCCAATAAAGCCCTTAAATTAAATTAGAGAGAGAGCGAGAGAGAGAGAGAGGGGGGGCGAAGGAGGGGGCAAGAGTGGGAGAGTGAGAGGGAGGGTGAAAGAGGGTGGGGGCGAGAGAGAGAGAGAGAGGAGGAGAGAGAGAGAGAGGAGGAGAGAGAAAGAGAGAGGGAAGGAGGGGGGAGAGAGAGAGGAAAGGAGGGGGAAAGAGAGAGGGAAGGAGGGGGCGAGAGAGAGGGAAGGAGGGGGCAAGAGAGCGAAGGAGGGGGCAAGAGAGAGAGAAGGAGGGCTGAAGAGGGATAGAGAGAGGGGGGTGAGAGAGAAGGAGGGGGCAAGAGAGGGAGAGGGGGAGAAGGAGGGGGTGAGAGGGAGGGGGGGAGAGGGGAGGTGTGGCGAGAGAGGGAAGGTGGGGGCGAGAGAGGGAAGGTTGGGGCGAGAGAGGGAAGGTGGGGGCGAGGGGGGAAAGAGAGGGCGAGAGAGAGGGAGGGAGAGAGGAAAGGTTAGGGCGAGAGAGGGGAGGAGGGGGCGAGAGAGGGGGCGAGAGAGAGAGGGGGGACGAGAGTGAGTAGGGAGCGAGAAAGAGAGGGAAGGGTGAGAGAGGGACGGAAGGGTGAGAGAGGGACGGAAGGGTGAGAGAGGGACGGAAGGGTGAGAGAGGGAAGGAAGGGGGAGAGAGATGGAAGGAGGAGGGAGAGATAGGGAGGGAGAGATAGGGAGGGAGGTTGCGAGAGAGGGTGAGAAGGCGAGAGAGGGAAGGAGGGGGCAAGAAGGGAGAGTGAGGGGGTGAGAGAGGGAAGGAGGGGGAGACAGATGGAAGGAGGGAGGAGAGAGAGAGGAAGGGAGGTTGCGAGAGAGGGTGAGAGAGGGCGAGAGAGGGAAGGAGGGGGCAAGAAGAGAGAGTGAGGGGGCGAGAGAGATGGAAGGAGGGGGCGAGAGAGATGGAAGGAGGGGGCGAGAGAGAGGGAAGGTGGGGGCGAGAGAGAGGGAAGGTGGGGGCGAGAGAGATGGAAGGTGGGGGCGAGAGAGATGGAAGGAGGGGGCGAGAGAGATGGAAGGAGGGGGCGAGAGAGAGGGAAGGTGGGGGCGAGAGAGGGAGGGGGTGAGAGAGAGAGGGGGGGTGAGAGAGAACGAGAGGGTGGGAGAGAGGGGGAGAAGGAGGGGCGAATGGGGGATAGAGTGGGAGGGAGGGTGCGAGAGAGAGAGGGAAGGTGTGGCGAGAGAGAGAGCGGGAGGGAAGGAGGGGAGAGAGGGAAGGTGGGGGGAAGAGAGGGAAGGGGGGGAGAGAGAGAGAGGGAGGGAGGGTGGATGCGGGAGAAGGTAATAGGGTGCGAGAGAGGGAAGGAAGGCCAAGAAGGGAGAGAGAGAGGGAAGGCGCGAGAGAGGGAATGAGGGGGAGAGAGAGAGGGAGAGGAATGGAGGGGAGAGAGAGGGAAGGAAGGTGGGACGAAGGGAGGGGCGGGAGAGAGGGAGAAGGAATGAGGGGGAGGGAGAGGGAAGGAGGGGAGAGAGAGGGGGAGAGAGACAGAGAGACAAGGATGGGGAGGGGGGAGAGAGATGGAAAGAGAGGGAAGGAAGGGGGGAGAGAGAGAGATGGCGACGGGGAGAGAACTTCACAAATGCAAATGATGACGACCAGCGTGAACAAAATGTTGCGTACATTTCTATTGTATTGTCACTATGAAGAGGTGGATCTCGACTGTGACCCAAATGGCACCCCATTCCCTTTATAGTGCAATAGTTTGGGGTGGTACCCTATAGGCCCTGGACCATAGCAATGCACTATAGGGAATCGGGTGCCATTTGGGACGCAAATACAGACTGCGTGTGCACCTGTTTTCATGCTCTTATGGCGACAAGTAATGTTTGATGGCGAGGCTGAAGCGAAAGACTTGCAGCACATGCTGGCTAGGAGGAAGTGATCAAATTAGCCATCCGTAGTCTCACTCACATCCTACTGTAACAGCATCACTGCATATGGAAACACACCAGACACCACACCGTCACAGCGTACAGAAGATGGTGTGTGTGTGAGAGAGCGAGCGAGCGAGCTGGACGAAAGAGAATGGCTTTTTTAAGTATGTGCTCGCAGAAATGTGTTATTGCCTTGTGGGAAGTAAATATGCTTTGAGCGTCTTTAATAATAAATGTAATGATTGTCAGTGGAGCTGTGTTGAAGTGATACATAATAATACAGCCACTGCTCCGGTGGAAAGACGATGAGAATCCACAGAACCACAGAGAACACATACTGCTGAGAGTACAGAGAGTGGAGGGCACTAGAACCGTCCGCAGCACCCGGCCTCACCGTACTACAATCGGAAGTCAAATGTCTACTGCTTGCTGACGATCTGGTGCTTCTGTCCCCAGCACCTAGATCTTCTGCACAGATTCTGTCAGACCTGGGCCCTGACAGTAAATCTCAGTAAGACAAAAATAATGGTGTTCCAAAAAAGGTCCAGTTCCCAGCACCACAAATACAAATTCCATCTAGACACCCTTGTCCTAGAGCACACAAAAAACGACACATACCTCGGCCGAAACATCAGCGCCACAGGTAACTTCCACAAAGCTGCGAACGATCTGAGAGACAAGGCAAGAAGGGCCTTCTATGCCATCAAAAGGAACATAAAATTCGACATACCAATTAGGATCTGGTATAAAAATACTTGAATTAGATATAGAACCCATTCCCCTTTTATGGTTGTGAAGTCTGGGGTCCGCTCACCAACTGGGACAAACAAAATGGGACAAACACCAAATTGAGACGCTGCATGCAGAATTCTGCAAAAACATCCTCTGTGTACAACGTAAAACACCAAATAATGCATGCAGAGCAGAATTAGGCCAATACCCACTAATGATCAAAATCCAGAAAAGAGCCGTTAAATTCTACAACCACTTAAAAGGAAGCAATTCCCAAACCTTCCATAACAAAGCCATCACCTACAGAGAGATAAACCTGGAGAAGAGTCCTCTAAGCAAGCTGGTTCTGGGGCTCTGTTCACAAACAGACCCCACAGAGCCCCAGGACAGCAACACATTTAGACCCAACCAAATTATTAGGGGGGAAAAAGATAATTACTTGACACATTGGAAAGAATTTACCAAAAAACAGAGCAAACTGGAATGCTAGTTCATCCTAAACAGAGAGTACATAGTGACAGAATACCTGACCACTGTGACTGACCCCAAATTAAGGAAATATTTGTCTATGTACATACATAGCCTTGCTATTGAGAAAGCCCGCCTAAGGTAGACCAGTCTCTCAAGAGAAGACAGGCTATGTGCACACTGTCCACAAAATGAGGTGGAACCTGAGCTGTACTTCCTAACCTCCTGCCAAATGTATGACCATATTAGAGACACATATTTCCCTCCGATTACACAGACCCACAAAGAATTAGAAAACAATCAAATTTTGCTAAACTCTGATATCTACTGGGTAAAATACGACAGTGTGCCATCACAGCAGCAAGATTTGTGACCTGTTGCCACAAGAAAAGGGCAACCAGTGAAGAACAAACACCAATGTAAATACAACGTATATTTATGTTTATTTATTTTCCCTTTCATACTTTAACTATTTGCACATCATTACAACACTGTATATATACATAATATGACATTTGAAATGTCTTTATTCTTTTGGAACTTGTGTAATGTTTACTGTTCATTTTTTGTTTATTTCACTTTTGTTTATGATCTATTTCACTTGCTTTGGCAATGTAAACATATGTTTCCCATGCCATTAAAGCCCTTAAATTGATTTGAAATTGAATTAAGTGGAGAGGGAGTGGAGAGAGAAAGAGAGAGAGAGAGTGCGTGAGCGAGCGAGCGTGTGTGTGTGTTTACGCGTGTGAGAGAGAGTGCTTGTGCGAAGCTGAGCTCGCATATGTGCGTTTTGTGTGCACGTGAGAGACCGAGAGAAGAGAGGGAGGGAGGGAGAGAAAGCAAGTCTGTAACTCAAGCCCGTGGGACAGAATGTTAATTCAATTCTTCCCATGGTTTGAATCATCTAATCATGGATTCAATATTGTAACTCGTTCAGCTTATGGGGCTCCAAGACGACCTGTGTGGGGCAAGCTAGGGCTGCAGAGTCTGCCTCCCTCAAAAAAAAATACATTTTTGCAAGGCACGAAAAAACGAGCTTAGAGCTACCACCTCACTTCCTGTGTTGACTCTGTCACCGCTGGATCAGCTACATAAACACCAAGGCCGTGTCCCGAATGGCACCCTTTCCCCTGCGGACCCTGGTCAAAAGTAGTGCACTGTGAAGGGAATAGGGTGCCATTTGGGACACACCCTTAATGCTGCAGAGGGAGGCAGACTCTGCAGCCCTGGCTTGCGTCACGTTGGGTTGTATGAGGCCTGCTACTCGTGTAAAACAAAGCTGTGCATTGCCTGTACATTACCATTACTGTACCTTGGGTCTACTGATTTCAATGGGGAGAGATGTGTGTGTGACTACTGTAGAGCTGTATAAGTTCCACGTTGTGACCGAGAGGGGATATCAAGCATCAACTGCCCATGCCAAGACACACACACACACACACACACACACACACAAATCTATTTTTGTTGATTGAGGACCTTTTTGCTGAGGAATGCGATTTGTTTTTCATGTGTGTGTTTTCTATTGTTTTTTGTATTCTCTTGGTATTTTTTTTTTTCCGGTGTATTTCCTATGTGTAATGTGTTGTGTAGTTGTAAGATGCAGGGCTCCCTTGCAAAAGAGACCATGGTCTCAATGGTCTCAATCCCTGTTAAAATAAAGGTCAAATAAATACATGAAATAACACACACACACACACACACACACACACACACACACACACACACAGTCATGTACAGTATACAGACAGAATCAACTGTCTGTTATTCACAGGTATTAACAGAACCTCTCTCCCCTCCTCTTCCTCTTTCTCCTCCTCTGTTCCAGGCCTGCAAGTACTACAACTCCCAACTACACGTGGTCCATTACAAGTATGACGAGTACGCAGGAGATTACCGGCTACTTCCCAGGTACAGAATAGTCTATGAAAGTTACAACATTCCGGCAACTTTCCCAAAATTCCCAGGTTTTCCATACATTTTGTGAAAGTTACCAGAATTTTGCAGCCCTTGTCTATGATTACACTTATGTATTCAGTACATTTACATGGGTTTAGTTACAAAGCAGTGTTTACATATTTGAATTGTTCCGCGTCAGAAAACAGTACTTCGCCACTTCATGTACTAAGTGTCATGACGGTATTGAGTTTGACAGGGCCCACTCCGGGGCTTAACGGTTTTGACAGAGTCTTTGTCAGGAACGCATTCCAGACTTTCCAAAGGCGTACTTCGCGTAAACACGAGGAAAGACGCAGCTGAGAACCTCAGCTAGACCATAAGATCCAGGGGTTGTATCCTTAATGGAACCCTATTCCTTATTTATTGCACTACTTTTGACCAGAGTTCACTAAATAGGAAATAGGGTGTCATTTGAGCTGCGGTGGTCTGCGGGTTACACAGCGGGCCTCTCGGGAAAAATAGTTCTCTGTGATGTCAACAATGGGAACAAAAAACAAAACGACGGACATCGGTGGGCTGTGTTGTTGAGTGGCGAGCTGCGCTGTCCAGCAGCAGCGATGTCAGGGTGTGTGTATCGGTCACTCAACCCCAGGGAGACCAAACATCACAGCAGAGCCTCTTTGATTTCTGACCCCTCTCCAGACCACCGGAATGTTCTCCTGGTCTCCCATGGGTTGGTTATGTTGCAGTCCTCTAGTTCAGTTCCCATGACCTTTCTGAGTTTGTTGAATTTAAAATTAGTTTTAAACATTCAACATGGGAGACCGTTCAACATCATACTCTGTACATCAACTCTAAAAACTGATCCATATTCTACTTTTGATACGGTGGGGTTTAACATCAATAGATGTCAAGAGACTGAGTGTACGGGCTCCTATGGAGGTTAGATCCACGTGATATGAGTTCTCTCTCTGAATCAGCACCTCTGTCTTTCCCTGGAGTTTGCAGCAGGTCTAGGATCAGTATGGGAGGTACCGCTAGCCTTGGTGAGATACCCCGTACACACAGTTAGCATCAGATCTAGGATCAGTTCGGGCTCCTCATACTATATCTCTATGATCCAGTTGACAGACTGGCAGCTCAGTTCGCTCTGAGCTGGTAATCTTCACGAGCGGTGTCTCTCCAGAAATCACATAGAAGAGCCTCGAAGTCTGGCATGTTGCAAGGCTATTCTAACTGTTAGGTCCAAACACAGGGGTGTTCCTGAAGATTCCCTAAAAAATGTTTAGCCTCTTGGAGACACTTTTAAAAAGAGGCCATGAATAATTTTTAGCTGAGACTAGTTGCAGTGCTTGGTCTGCTATCCTTATAAAAGAGGGAAGCCTTTGTGTCTCCAGCTCAGAGCACATGCACAAACACAGGGCGGCTCATGAACGCACTGGAGCGAGGGCAAGTCTTTGTTGGGTCCTTTTCGGGAGGAGATGGATAGGACTCGGCCACACAAGTCGGGGCTCAGCTCAGACACCCAGCCATAGAGATGGAAAAGAGAGAACACTCCCTTATCTGTGCTACGATGATCCCTCCAAGGGGAAATCTGCTGTTTACCAAAACAGTGGCGGGGTTCCCACTTTGATTTGTTTAAACTGAATATTGCCCCTTTAACCCATTTAAAATGGAGAAAGCCCTCAATGGCTCTGCCATGCTATAACAAGCTTTGTAGCAAGTCTGCCCTCTATCCAACTCCATGCACCCAGCACCTCTACAGTAAAACTTACCGTATGCTTCCCATTCGAAAGAGTTTGCGCATATATTAGACCACATTTTTGACGTTTTGGTGTTCGGCAGCATTCAGCTGGGTTTTTTTCCGGCTGTTCGCGCACACACATTTTTTTCTTGAGGCTTGTCGAAGTTCGGCAGCCAAAGTTTACACCCCTTCGTCAGTGATTGGCCAAAAGTAGGTGTCTGTGTTGTCATTCAATGACAGACGACTAGTTTTCATGCACATTTCACTCGAGAAATACTGCACCGAACATCTTAGTCACGCAGTTACGTCTGCGTGACTAAGACTTCCTCTGTAAAAACATCAACATTAAATACAGATCTCTTGATTTATCTTAGGTTCGTTCTGACTATTTTGAGGAAGTCTACTTGTTGCTATGGCGTCTCAACAGAGGGATAAACAGTAATATTGCCACTTTTTTCTAGTTTTTCAAGCAAAGGTATTTTAAGAGAGTATGCAAGCACAAATGTTCACTACGCCTAGCCGTGGTGACCTGGCCAGAAAAATCTCTGGGCTCGAGTTAGCCCATGCCTGTGCAGTTAAGCAGGCCCTACTACTACAATACACTGCTGGACTGTTCTGTGGCTATTACAGTACATGTATCAACACTAGAGTTGAGCTTGAACGTCATAACTGAAGTGTGGTACATCTACGATATGATGATAGAGGACATAGAGAGAGGACATCCTCCCTTGGCTGCGTTCCATAGGGCACCCTGTTCCCTACATAGTGCACTACTTCTGACCAGAACCCTATGGGCCCTGTTCAAAAGTAGTGCGCTATGTAGTAGGTAATAGGGGGCCATTTGGAACGCAACCCTTCTCTCTCTCTCTGCCTGGAGGCTTTTTAAGTGTAGTCCTCTCCCTCTTGACATCCCTAATGGAAGAGGCAGACCTGTAGGATAAAACAGAGCTCCTCGAAGTGAACGAGTCAAACGAGGTTACATCCTGATCATGTGTCACTCTGACTGTCTGTGAGGGAGATGAGGAGGGGGGGGGGGGGGGGGGGGGGGCGGAGGGAAGGGGAGAGGGAGAGAGGCAGAATGAGGTGAGTAGAGGAGGGGAGGGTGGGACACTTCATCCAGGTGATTGGGGGGGGGGGGGTATTGCAAGAATCAAGGTTTTTTTATTTTCCATTTTTATGAGCGTTTATGTCCGCTTGTTCTCGTGTTGTATTTTTGGTCTTGTCTCTTTCGCTCCTCTGTGCTGTGTGCACCTCCCCGTTTACATCAGAGATCTATATATAATGAAGAGATGCACATCTCAGCACTAACAATGGGGGTTGTTGTCCAAAATGTGAGAAGGCAGGCAACAAGCTTAGGTCCAAAATAAACCCATAAAAAGGCATTGGGCTTATTTTGGACAGATTCACTCCCCCCCGCCTCTCACGCCAACAAAATTCAGAGATCACATCTTCTTCCTCTCTGAAAAGTGGTTTCTACTCCCTATTTGCATTTGAGGTTTGGTCCAACAGAATGGACACCAAAACACACTGAGACATTATTTTACTGTAATAGAGAAGAAGTTTTTCTAACAATATATTTTATGTCTCAACTACTCAAATTGCACGCAGAGAAGACACTACTAAAACGTATCAATGAACATTGATTCTGGAAAAAAGAAATGCTCCGTTTGTCACGGCGGCATAAGGGTACCACGTATCGCTAGCAGCATTTTAGCCAAAGACTATTATACTAGGTGTGCAATAAATGTGCAATAAGCATAAAACACAAGTATATAAGGAATTGGCAACTCGTTCTAGAAATAAGGTAGGCCACTTGATTTTAACATCTGAACAAAGTGGACAGGCTAACATGCTTTTCAAACAGTTGGAGACAGACAGAAGGGTGTGTTCATAACAATTGAACTGTTCAACCTTGTTAGCTAGCAAATAGAATCCAAGTTGGCTAAACTTGAAATATAAAGATTAGTTGGCTAATCACACAGCACGTGTGCTTGAGAGATTGTTGATCTGTGTTGATTTTCTATAGCTTAATGCCTCTGCTATAAGAAGTTAGTCATTATTAGTGAATTAGTGCACTATGCATGGTTCTAGTTAAGTTTGTAACAAAAAGGGCATTTTCATAGACAGACTTGAAAGCCAGATCAGTGATTATTGCAAAAGAAATCTATATATATATCGTGAATCGCCCATAAGTTTATAAAAAATCAAGATATGATTTTTAGGCCCTATCACCCTAGAGGCAGACAGACGGAGCGAGCGAGAACTCACAGCTTTGGACAGGGAGGATGTGGAGCTCCTCCCTCCCTCCTTCCTTCTCCCTCCCCTTTCTCTCCTCCAAACAGACAAATGATGGCAGAAGACAGTCTGCAGTCAGTCAGGCCTCATTCTCTCTTTCTTTATTCCTCTCCCTGTCTGTCTCTTTCTTGTTCTCTGTCTCTATCTCATCTCTTCCCTTTCTCTCTCTCTCTCCCACTCTCTCTTTCTCTCTCCCCTCACTCCCTTTTTTCCCTTTCTGTGTGGCTCTATTCCGTGGTACAGTCTAGGCACAGTGTATCGCCAGCAGAGACAAAGTAGCTACACATTAGTCAGAGCACTGTCTGGTGATGCCTGTTAGTGAATTCTTATTCGAGGGGAGAAGTGCAACTGAAGCACAAATGTGACCGACCGACCGTCTTATGTAGCAACATTTGAATTTTGTGTTTGTTACATTGGATAAAAGTAGAGACTCAGAGCTAAAAAATTGTACTGTATATCATACACTGCAGTTGAGGAACAATGGGAAAGTAATTCTGCTTTGAAAGTTGATAAACCCCACTTTTGAGAAAATGGCCCTTGAATGTTTTGGTACACCTACTGGAGAGCTCTTTTTTTGTCAACACCCGTTCAACATCGTACACACCCTCTTAAGCCTTAACCCCACTCATCTCTTTAAGGATGAGTGGGGTGAATAGATGGCCGTAATCACCCCCAGACACACCTGGCTAATTTGATGGGTCATGTAATCATCTGGTGAAGTGGAGTCTTTTGTTTAGATATGTAGCTAGTTAGCTAAACAATGAACCGGCATAATCCCAACTCATACTACTACCAATACAAACATTGTCATAGCTGTAGTATGAATCTGCAGGTAGCTAATGCTAACTAGGTTCAATATTAGCTAGCTAAAACTAGCAATGCAAATGGATATCTGATTTGAATAATATTAATACACAGATCATACGCATAATGTCAGCTAGCAAGCTAACATTTGCTATCTATTTTATTTATTTTATTTTATTTCACCTTTATTTAACCAGGTAGGCTAGTTGCAAACAAGTTCTCATTTACAACTGTGACCTGGCCAAGATAAAGCAAAGCAGTGCGACACAAACAACAACACAGAGTTACACATTGAATAAACAAACATACAGTCAATAATACAATATAAAAAGTCTATATACAGTGTGTGCAAATAAGGGTGTTAAGGCAATAAATAGGCCATAGTGGCAAAATAATTACAATATAGCAATTAAACACTGGAGTGATAGATGTGCAGAAGATGAATGTGCAAGTAGAGATACTGGGAGATCTATAGATCTAGCTAACAGTAAGCTTGAACTTGCAATAAAAAATTACTTTCTTAGGCCTCCCGGGTGGTGCAGTGGTCTAGAGCACTGCATCGCAGTGCTAGCTGCGCCACCAGAGTATCTGGGTTCGCGCCCAGGCTCTGTCGCAGCCGGCCGCGACCGGGAGGTCCTTGGGGCGACGCACAATTGGCTTAGCGTCGTCCGGGTTAGGGAGGGTTTGGCCGGTAGGGATATCCTTGTCTCATCGCGCTCCAGCGACTCCTGTGGCGGGCCGGGCGCAGTGCGCGCTAACCGAGGGGGGCGGGTGCACGGTGTTTCCTCCGACACATTGGTGCGGCTGGCTTCCGGGTTGGAGGCGCGCTGTGTTAAGAAGCAGTGCGGCTTGGTTGGGTTGTGTTTCGGAGGACGCATGGCTTTCGACCTTCGTCTCTCCCGAGCCCGTACGGGAGTTGTAGCGATGAGACAAGATAGTAATTACTAGCGATTGGATACCACGAAAATTGGGGGAGAAAAGGGGCTAAAATTTAAATTAAATACATTTTAAAATTTAAAAAATTAAAAACTACTTTCTGAGAAAATTAGAAACATATAATATCTGAAAATGTAGCTCGACTTTTACCCATATACAGGGATGAACGCTTCACGGCAGACTGGAACCATTTAACTCCGGTTTGTTTGTAGCTACATCTTGTTTGGTCAGCATGGTGTCAAGTCACTCTGGTTCACACTGACGGTGGCGTGTGCAGAAAGTAGCCCATCACTTTTTCCAACAGATCTGTCTATAGCGCCTGCTAAATTCAGGGCTTAAATTTTGTTGAGGAAAGTAGCAAAAGATTTGTAGTTCTTGATGTTTAACTTTATATCTTTCAAAAACGGTGCAGTAGAAAGGACTATCAACACATACTGAGCAGCTCACGTTATAGACAGAAGCATGCTACATGGCAGACCAATCCAAACTCATCTCTCAGCAAGTCCAGCCCATACATTATCTCAGCCAATCATGGCTAGCGGGAAGTTTGCCTGCTTTTTCCGTGGCTAAACCAACTAAGCTCGTAATTTAACAATTTTATTTGTATTTACGGATGGAATACACGTCTCTTATTAAGACACATGAAAGTTCACATGTTCCAGAAGGCATTTCTGCAAAAAAGCTAATTTGATAAAAATTCATGTTTACGTTCAAATGCCTCTCCTGTGAAGTAGTGACGTGCGACATTCACCTAGTTTCTTGAAACGAGTCACAAATAGTCTGATGCCTAGCAGAAATTGCAATAAGAAGCATTTTAGATCTGCATTTACAAAACGCAGCAAGAGACTTGTTACGCAGAATTCTGCGTTAACTCAACCCTTATGTTTAACTTGCTAGTTATCTAAGTAAGTGGCTGAATTAATAAGGTGACAGGGCATCCTATTGTGTTGTCTTTTCAAACAAAGCAGAAAGCTAAAGCCCTTTGGATGAGTTATCTGTATAGCTGCCAGTGCTATCTTGATTTCCTTGCGTTTTTTTCTACTCTTCGTTCTTGGCCCATCTGCTCCTCCCCCATCTTCGCAGAGCAGGCAGGCCCATTGCCCTAGCGACTCTAGACTCCACACAGACACAACTGTACACATGCTGCTCCAGAGCCAGCACTGTTCTTCCTTAAGACAAGCATGCATCAAAACATTGTTCATTTGCATAATGTCTCTCATTCACCTTCGCTTGTAAATGTCCAAACTCACCAAAACGACATTCTGTATATCCTACCTATATACAGTGGGGAGAACAAGTATTTGATACACTGCCGATTTTGCAGGTTTTCCTACTTACAAAGCATGTAGAGGTCTGTCATTTTTATCATAGGTACACTTCAACTGTGAGAGACGGAATCTAAAACAAAAATCCAGAAAATCACATTGTATGATTTTTAAGTAATTCATTTGCATTTTATTGCATGACATAAGTATTTGATACATCAGAAAAGCAGAACTTAATATTTGGTACAGAAACCTTTGTTTGCAATTACAGAGATCATACGTTTCCTGTAGTTCTTGACCAGGTTTGCACACGCTGCAGCAGGGATTTTGGCCCACTCCTCCATACAGACCTTCTCCAGATCCTTCAGGTTTCGGGGCTGTCGCTGGGCAATACGGACTTTCAGCTCCCTCCAAATATTTTCTATTGGGTTAAGGTCTGGAGACTGGCTAGGCCACTCCAGAACCTTGAGATGCTTCTTATAATCTACCATATATTTTTCAACTGTGATGCTTGACAAAAGTACTGAACCTTTCTATTCTCATAGCTTCGACAGATTGTAAATTTAAAGAAAAATGTTTTGCTAAAATCATTTTCTATATTATTGATTGATTGACTATGGCTTTTCAAATCACCCAGTATTGCTATCTGCAGCGTTAGTTCTAGGCAAATGTTGCAACTCTTCAGCCATTCCTGGACCTGTGACCAAAAACGAGCTACATATGGACAATACCAAAATAAATGATCTAATGACTCTACCTCCTCATAGCAAAATATGCAGAGCTGGGAAGATTGTATCCCCCATATATATATAACATTATATTGGTTGTGTAGTAATTTAAATAGAAAAATTCAAAGTTTTGAATCCGGCGTTGTTTTGCGTATCAATTCATAAACCATGTGTCATGGAATGGGTACATCGAAGATCTCTTCCCAACTATTTTGCAGTTTATATGGCACACCTGTCAGTTTTTTGGTCCTTAAATGAAATTGGTATTTGTTTTTATTTATCACACTTTTCTTTAACCATTCATGTTCTTTAATATAGGGCCGACATACAAGTTCTTTACTTTTTTCCCCTTGCCTCTTCCATTTTTGCAATTAGTTGGTTGTAATTTTGGGAAGAGCAGACATTTCCATATGTCTGCGTTAGCTGCATGTGTGATATAACTCCACCAGTCCTATTTATGATATCATTCACAAAAAGTATACTTTTTTTTATTTTAATTTCTTTGAAAAATATGTTTTTTTTAATCAATTAGTATATTTGAGTTTAACCACAATATTTGTTGTATTATTTGTTCTGTCCTTTCTGGTGGATTAAACTGAAATTGCAACCAACTTTCTAAGGCTTGTTTAGAAAATAACTATATTTTGGAGATGATTTCCTTTTCAAACAACCGAAAGTGAGCAGGCGTAATCTGAATAAAGGGAAAAAGGCCATTCTTGAACATAGGATGAGACATTCCTACCAATTTACTAGAGAACCAGTTTGGATTTAAGTATACCTTTTGTATGACTGATGCCTTTAGTAAGAGGTCTAATGCTTTAATATTTAATAATTTTTGCCCTCCGAATTCATATTCGTTATATAAATAGCCCCTTTTAATTTTGTCTGGCTTGCCATTCCAAATAAAATTGAATATTTTTTGTTCATATCATTTAAAAAGCAGGACACTAGGTATAGGCAAAACCATAAGCAAATAGGTAAACTGTGATATGACTAAAGAGTTAATCAGGGTGATTTTTCCACAAATAGACAGGTATTTTCCTTTTGCTACCAACTTTCTATAAAAATGTATTGGAGTGAGATCATTTCTTTCTTTTGGGATTTGTATACTGAGTATGTCCACATCTCCGTCAGACCATTTAATTGGTCAACTACATGGTAATGTAAAATTAGCATTTTTTTGTGATCCAATATGTAATATAGTACACTTATCATAATTTGGTTTTAATCTAGAGAGGATAGCAAAAGTGTCTAGATCCTCTATGAGGCTGTGGAGAGATTCTAATTGTGGTTTTAAAAGAAAACATGAATCATCAGCGTACAATGACACCTTAGTTTTTAAGCCACGGATTTCTAATCCCTTAATATTATTGTTTGATAAAATTTTAACAGCTAACATTTCGATGGCAATAATAAATAGATATGCCGATAGTGGACAACCTTGTTTTACTCCTCTAGATAGTTTTAAACTTTCTGAGATGTAGCCATTATTTATTATTTTACACCTAGGGTTACTATACATAACTTTAACCCATTTTATAAGAGATTCCCCAAAATTGAAATATTCTAGGCATTTATATATAAACTCCAGTCGTACTTTATCAAAAGCCTTTTCAAAATCAGCTATGAAAACCAGGCCTGATGTCCCCGATATTTCATAGTATTCTATTGTTTCCAGTACTTGTCTTATATTATCTCCAATGTATCGTCCATGTAAAAAACCTGTCTGATTAGGATGAATAATATCTGACAATATTTTTTAAATTCTATGCGACAAGCATTTTGCTAGTTCTCCAATTTTTTAAATGGACTGGATCTTTATATATACCACTTGAGTCCTGTTTTAGTAATAATGATATCAGGCCTTCTTGTTGCGTGTCTGATAATCTACCATTTATATTGGAGTGGTTCAAACATGCTAATAATGGTCCTCTGAGTATATATAAAAAAGTTTTGTATACTTCCACTGGTATGCCACCCAGCCCTGGAGTTTTCCCAGCCAAGTCTTTAATTGCATCAAGAAGTTCCTCCTCTGTAATTTGGCCTTCACATGAGTCTTTACATTTACATTTAAGTCATTTAGCAGACGCTCTTATCCAGAGCGACTTACAAATTGGAAAGTTCATACATATTCATCCTGGTCCCCCCGTGGGAATTGAACCCTGGTCCCCCCGTGGGAATTGAACCCACAACCCTGGCGTTGCAAGCGCCATGCTCTACCAACTGAGCCACACGGGACCACATCTGTACAGATGTTAATTTTACATTATTATTAGGAAAAAAAATCCATACAATTAGTTTCAGTTATTCCAAGGTTATTCCATCTATTCCAAGGTGGCTTAGCAGTTCAGACGTCTTTTTCCGTATTGTCGTGTCGTGTCCTGTATGTATATATATTTACACCTTTTCTTCACATATCTTTAATTTATTTTATTATCCAAGAACTCAACTACAAAAGCTTTCCTGCAAAAGCTTTCCTGCAACCCGCTTCACCAATTACAATAAGTATTATTTACCTCAATCTGAAAATCCATCGTGGAAGATAGCCAGGGGCTAATTCAGAAGCTAGCCTGAAAGCTAACCAGAAGCTACTCCGATAGCTAGCCAGAAGCTAATCTGTAGCTGCCCCGAAATTAGCCGGTTTGCTGGCTAGCGTTGGTGTTTCAGCTGCCCACGTTTTGCGGTCATCAGCTATTCCTTTAGCTCGATAATCTACCGGCACTTTTGTGCAACGCGACTCGGACCGGAGCATTCCGGGACTTTTTTTTTTCTCTCAGTTTCCCCGGATTCCAACCGCAGGCTCTGGACACTTGCACCTTGATTTCGCAGCTAGCTAGCTGCATACCGTGTGACTATTGGCTTACGTCGACCCCGGAGCAAACTCAAATCATGCTGGAGCTAGCCAGCTGAGGAGTTCCATCACCATCCGGACCCGTTTCTTTTGTTGCTGCTGCAGATACGGAACCCCACCGGGCCTTCACGACTGACTGCCGACGTTATCTGCCCGAGGGATTTATCCAACCGGCACCTCCGTCCCGACGTTACCTGAACGCTCATCTGAGGCCCGCTAATCGTTAGCTGTCTTATCGGCTGCTATCTGAACAAAACCCCACTACACGGAACCTACCGACGGAAACGCACGAGGTATCTACAAACAGACCTCCATCCTATGCTGCTACCGATAGCCATATACCCGGCCAGCTGTCTGGATCGCCACGACCCCAACCAACCTCTACTCACTGGACCCTTATTGATCACTCGATTAAGCATGCCTCTCCTTAATGTAAATATGCCTTGTCCATTGCTGTTCTGGTTAGTGTTTATTGGCTTATTTCACTGTAGAGATTCTAGCCCTGCTCTCTATACCATATCCAACCTCTCAGTTCCACCACCCACATATGCGATGACATCACCTGGTTTCAATGATGTTTCTAGAGACAAGATCTCTCTCATCATCACTCAATACCTAGGTTTACCTCCACTGTATTCACATCCTACCATACCTTTGTCTGTACATTATTCCTTTAAACTATTTTATCGCCCCCAGAAACTTCCTTTTACTCTCTGCTCTAATAGCTCTAGGCGACCAATTCTCATAGCTTTTAGCCGTACCCTTATCCTACTTCTCCTCTGTTCCTCTGGTGATGTAGAGGTGAATCCAGGCCCTGCAGTACCTGGCTCCACTCCTATTCCCCAGGCGCTCTCTTTTGATGACTTCTGTAACCGTAATAGCCTTGGCTTCATGCATGTTAACATTAGAAGCCTCCTCCCTAAGTTTGTTTTGTTCACTGCTTTAGCACACTCTACCAACCCGGATGTTTTAGCCGTGTCTGAATCCTGGCTTAGAAAGACCACCAAAAATTCAGACATTTTTATCCCCAATTACAATATTTTCAGACAAGATAGAACGGCCAAAGGGGGCGGTGTTGCAATCTACTGCAAAGACTGCCTGCAGAGTTCTGTTATACTATCCAGGTCTGTTCCCAAACAATTTGAACTTCTACTTTTAAAAATCCACCTCTCTAAAAACAAGTCTCTCACCGTTGCCGCCTGCTATAGACCACCCTCTGCCCCCAGCTGTGCTCTGGACACTATATGTGAACTGATTGCCCCCCATCTATCTTCAGAGCTCGTGCTGCTAGGCGACCTAAATTTGAACATGCTCAACACCCCAGCCACCCTACAATCTAAGCTTGATGCCCTCAATCTCACACAAATTATCAATGAACCTACCAGGTACCACCCCAATTCCGTAAACACGGGTACCCTCATAGATATCATCCTAACAAACTTGCCCTCCAAATACACCTCTGCTGTTTTCAACCAAGATCTCAGCGATCACTGCCTCATTGCCTGCATCCGTAATGGGTCAGCGGTCAAACGACCTCCACTCATCACTGTCAAACGCTCCCTGAAACACTTCAGCGAGCAGGCCTTCCTAATCGACCTGGCCGGGGTATCCTGGAAGGATATTGATCTCATCCCGTCAGTAGAGGATGCCTGGTCATTTTTTAAAAATGCCTTCCTCACCATCTTGAATAAGCATGCCCCATTCAAGAAATTTAGAACCAGGAACAGATATAGCCCTTGGTTCTCTCCTGACCTGACTGCCCTTAACCAACAGAAAAACATCCTATGGCGTTCTGCATTAGCATCGAACAGCCCCCGTGATATGCAACTTTTCAGGGAAGCCAGAAACCAATATACACAGGCAGTTAGAACAGCCAAGGCTAGCTTTTTCAAGCAGAAATTTGCTTCCTGCAACACAAATTCAAAAAAGTTCTGGGACACCGTAAAGTCCATGGAGAATAAGAACACCTCCTCCCAGCTTCCAACCGCTCTGAAGATAGGAAACACTGTCACCACCGACAAATCCACTATAATTGAGAATTTCAATAAGCATTTTTCTACGGCTGGCCATGCTTTCCACCTGGCTACCCCTACCCCGGACAACAGCACTGCCCTCCCCTCTGCTACTCGCCCAAGCCTTCCCCATTTCTCTTTCTCCCAAATACAGTCAGCTGATGTTCTTAATGAGCTGCAAAATCTGGACCCTTACAAATCAGCCGGGCTAGATAATCTGGACCCTTTCTTTCTAAAACTATCTGCTGAAATTGTTGCCACCCCTATTACTAGCCTCTTCAACCTCTCTTTCGTGTCGTCTGAGATCCCCAAAGATTGGAAAGCAGCTGCGGTTATCCCCCTCTTCAAAGGGGGGGACACCCTTGACCCTAACTGCTACAGACCTATATCTATCCTACCCTGCCTTTCTAAGGTCTTCGAAAGCCAAGTCAACAAACAGATTACCGACCATTTCGAATCACACCACACCTTCTCCGCTATGCAATCTGGTTTCAGAGCTGGTCATGGGTGCACCTCAGCCACGCTCAAGGTCATAAACGATATCGTAACCGCCATCGATAGGAAACAATACTGTGCAGCCGTATTCATTGACCTGGCCAAGGCTTTTGACTCTGTCAATCACCACATCCTCATTGGCAGACTCGACAGCCTTGGTTTCTCTAATGATTGCCTCGCCTGGTTCACCAACTACTTCTCTGATAGAGTTCAGTGTGTCAAATCGGAGGGTCTGTTGTCCGGGCCTCTGGCAGTCTCTATGGGGGTGCCACAGGGTTCAATTCTTGGACCGACTCTGTTCTCTGTTTACATCAATGATGTCGCTCTTGCTGCTGGTGATTCTCTGATCCACCTCTACGCAGACGACACTATTCTGTATACTTCTGGCCCTTCTTTTGACACTGTGTTAACAACCCTCCAGGCGAGCTTCAATGCCATACAACTCTCCTTCCGTGGCCTCCAACTGCTCTTAAATACAAGTAAAACCAAATGCATGCTCTTCAACCGATCGCTGCCTGCTCCTGCCCGCCTGTCCAACATCACTACTTTGGACGGCTCTGACTTAGAATATGTGGACAACTACAAATACCTAGGTGTCTGGTTAGACTGTAAACTCTCCTTCCAGACCCACATCAAACATCTCCAATCCAAAGTCAAATCTAGAATTGGCTTCCTATTCCGCAACAAAGCATCCTTTACTCATGCTGCCAAACATACCCTTGTAAAACTGACCATCCTACCAATCCTCGACTTCGGTGATGTCATTTACAAAATAGCCTCCAAAACCCTACTCAATAAATTGGATGCAGTCTATCACAGTGCCATCCGTTTTGTCACCAAAGCCCCATATACTACCCACCACTGCGACCTGTACACTCTCGTTGGCTGGCCCTCGCTTCATACTCGTCGCCAAACCCACTGGTTCCAGGTCATCTACAAGACCCTGCTAGGTAAAGTCCCCCCTTATCTCAGCTCGCTGGTCACCATAGCAGCACCTACCTGTAGCACGCGCTCCAGCAGGTATATCTCTCTAGTCACCCCCAAAACCAATTCTTCCTTTGGACGCCTCTCCTTCCAGTTCTCTGCTGCCAATGACTGGAACGAACTACAAAAATCTCTGAAACTGGAAACACCTATCTCCCTCACTAGCTTTAAGCACCAGCTGTCAGAGCAGCTCATAGATTACTGCACCTGTACATAACCCATCTACAATTTAGCCCAAACAACTACCTCTTTACCTACTGTATTTATTTATTAATTTATTTTGCTCCTTTGCACCCCATTATTTCTGTCTCTACTTTGCACTTTCTTCCAATGCAAACCAACCATTCCAGTGTTTTTTAGTTTTTATTTTACTTGCTGTGTTGTACTCACTTCGCCTCCATGGCCTTTTTATATTTTTATTTATTTATACATATATTGTCATGTTTTGTCTTTGATCATCATGTCTTGTCCCTGTGCTTCCCTCTGCTGGTCTTATTAGGTTCTTTCCCTCTTTCTATCCCTCTCTCTCCCCCTCCCTCTCTCCCTCTCTCCCTCTCTCGCTCTCTCTCTCTATCGTTCCGTTCCTGCTCCCAGCTGTTTCTCATTCTCCTAACGACCTCATTTACTCTTTCACACCTGTCCCCTATTTTGCCCTCTGATTAGAGTCCCTATTTCTTCCTCTGTTTTCCGCTTCTGTCCTTGTCGGATTCTTGTTTGATGTTTGCTGTTCTGTGTCCTTGTTCCGCCCTGTCGTGTTTTTGCCTTCTTCAGATGCTGCGTGTGAGCAGGTGTCTATGTCAGCTACGGCCTGTGCCTTCCTGAAGCGACCTGCAGTCTGTGGTCGCGTCTCCAGTCGTTCCTCTCTACTGACGAGAGGATTTCAGTTTCCTGTTTTGGATTTACCTTTGATAATATCCAGGAGAATCATTGTTTGTTTAATACTGGAATAAAGACTCTGTTTCTATTACGTCGCTTTTGGGTCCTCATTCACCAGCATAACAGAAGAATCCGACCAAGATGGACCCAGCGACTATGGATTCTCTCAACACTGCCGTCGAGTTCCAGGGAGCAATGCTCGGCAGACACGAGCAGGAATTGTTTGCTGCTCGTCATGCCGTTGAGACCCTGGCCGCTCAGGTCTCCGATCTCTCTGGACAGTTTCAGAGTCTTCGTCTCGTGCCACCAGCTACTTCCTGGTCTTCCGAGTCTCCGGAACCTAGGGTTAATAACCCACCATGTTACTCTGGGCAGCCCACTGAGTGTCGCTCCTTTCTCACCCAGTGTGATATTGTGTTCTCTCTCCAGCCCAACACGTACTCAAGAGAGAGAGCTCGGATCGCTTACGTCATATCACTCCTTACTGGTCGGGCTCGGGAGTGGGGCACAGCTATCTGGGAGGCAAGGGCTGAGTGTTCTAACGATTATCAGAACTTTAAAGAGGAGATGATACGGGTTTTTGATCGTTCAGTTTTTGGGAAGGAGGCTTCCAGGGCCCTGGCTTCCCTATGTCAAGGTGATCGATCCATAACGGATTACTCTATAGAGTTTCGCACTCTTGCTGCCTCCAGTGACTGGAACGAGCCGGCGTTGCTCGCTCGTTTTCTGGAGGGACTTCACGCTGAGGTTAAGGATGAGATTCTCTCCCGGGAGGTTCCTTCCAGCGTGGACTCTTTGATTGCACTCGCCATCCGCATAGAACGACGGATAGATCTTCGTCACCGAGCTCGTGGAAGAGAGCTCGCGTTAACGGTGCTTCCCCTCTCCGCATCTCAACCATCTCCTCCCACCGGCTCAGAGACTGAGCCCATGCAGCTGGGAGGTATTCGCATCTCGACTAAGGAGAGGGAACGGAGAATCACCAACCGCCTTTGCCTCTATTGCGGTTCTGCTGGACATTTTGTCATGTCATGTCCAGTAAAAGCCAGAGCTCATCAGTAAGCGGAGGGCTACTGGTGAGCGCTACTACTCAAGTCTCTCCATCAAGATCCTGTACTACCTTGTCGGTCCATCTACGCTGGACCGGTTCGGCTGCTTCCTGCAGTGCTTTGATAGACTCTGGGGCTGAGGGTTGTTTTATGGACGAAGCATGGGCTCGGAAACATGACATTCCTCTCAGACAGTTAGGGAAGCCCACGCCCATGTTCGCCTTAGATGGTAGTCTTCTCCCCAGTATCAGATGTGAGACACTACCTTTAACCCTCACAGTATCTGGTAACCACAGTGAGACCATTTCCTTTTTGATTTTTCGTTCACCTTTTACACCTGTTGTTTTGGGTCATCCCTGGCTAGTATGTCATAATCCTTCTATTAATTGGTCTAGTAATTCTATCCTATCCTGGAACGTTTCTTGTCATGTGAAGTGTTTAATGTCTGCTATCCCTCCTGTTTCTTCTGTCCCCTCTACTCAGGAGGAACCTGGTGATTTGACAGGAGTGCCGGAGGAATATCATGATCTACGCACGGTCTTCAGTCGGTCCAGAGCCAACTCTCTTCCTCCTCACCGGTCGTATGATTGTTGTATTGATCTCCTTCCGGGGACCACTCCCCCTCGGGGTAGACTATACTCTCTGTCGGCTCCCGAACGTAAGGCTCTCGAGGATTATCTGTCTGTTTCTCTCGACGCCGGTACCGTGGTGCCTTCTTCCTCTCCCGCCGGAGCGGGGTTTTTCTTTGTTAAGAAGAAGGACGGTACTCTGCGCCCCTGCGTGGATTATCGAGGGCTGAATGACATAACGGTTAAGAATCGTTATCCGCTTCCCCTTATGTCGTCAGCCTTCGAGATTCTGCAGGGAGCCAGGTGCTTTACTAAGTTGGACCTTCGTAACGCTTATCATCTCGTACGCATCAGAGAGGGGGACGAGTGGAAAACGGCGTTTAACACTCCGTTAGGGCATTTTGAATACCGGGTTCTGCCGTTCGGTCTCGCTAATGCTCCAGCTGTCTTTCAGGCATTAGTTAATGATGTACTGAGAGACATGCTGAACATCTTTGTTTTCGTTTACCTTGACGATATCCTGATTTTTTCACCGTCACTCGAGATTCATGTTCAGCACGTTCGACGTGTACTCCAGCGCCTTTTAGAGAATTGTCTCTACGTGAAGGCTGAGAAGTGCGCCTTTCATGTCTCCTCTGTCACATTTCTCGGTTCTGTTATTTCCGCTGAAGGCATTCAGATGGATCCCGCTAAGGTCCAGGCTGTCAGCGATTGGCCCGTTCCTAAGTCACGTGTCGAGTTGCAGCGCTTTCTCGGTTTCGCTAATTTCTATCGGCGTTTCATTCGTAATTTCGGTCAAGTGGCTGCCCCTCTCACAGCTCTGACTTCTGTCAAGACTTGCTTTAAGTGGTCCGGTTCCGCCCAGGGAGCTTTTGATCTCCTCAAGAAGCGTTTTACATCCGCCCCTATCCTTGTTACTCCTGACGTCACTAAACAATTCATTGTAGAGGTTGACGCTTCAGAGGTGGGCGTGGGAGCCATTCTGTCCCAGCGCTTCCATTCTGACGATAAGGTCCATCCTTGCGCTTACTTTTCTCATCGCCTGTCGCCATCGGAACGCAACTATGATGTGGGTAACCGCGAACTGCTCGCCATCCGCTTAGCCATAGGCGAATGGCGACAGTGGTTGGAGGGGGCGACCGTCCCTTTTGTCGTTTGGACTGACCATAAGAACCTTGAGTACATCCGTTCTGCCAAACGACTTAATGCACGTCAAGCTCGTTGGGCGTTGTTTTTCGCTCGTTTCGAGTTCGTGATTTCCTATCGCCCGGGAAATAAGAACACCAAGCCTGATGCCTTATCTCGTCTCTTTAGTTCTTCTGTGGCTTCTACCGACCCCGAGGGGATTCTCCCTGAAGGGCGTGTTGTCGGGTTGACTGTCTGGGGAATTGAGAGACAGGTAAAGCAAGCACTCACTCACACTGCGTCGCCGCGCGCTTGTCCTAGTAACCTTCTGTTCGTTCCTGTCTCTACTCGTCTGGCTGTTCTTCAGTGGGCTCATTCTGCCAAGTTAGCTGGCCACCCCGGCGTTCGGGGTACGCTTGCTTCTATTCGCCAGCGGTTTTGGTGGCCTACTCAGGAGCGGGACACGCGCCGTTTCGTGGCTGCTTGTTCGGACTGCGCGCAGACTAAGTCAGGTAACTCTCCTCCTGCCGGTCGTCTCAGACCGCTTCCCATTCCTTCTCGACCATGGTCTCACATCGCCTTAGACTTTATTACCGGTCTGCCTTCGTCTGCGGGGAAGACAGTGATTCTTACGGTTATCGATAGGTTCTCTAAGGCGGCACATTTCATTCCCCTCGCTAAGCTTCCTTCCGCTAAGGAGACGGCACAAATCATCATTGAGAATGTGTTCAGAATTCATGGCCTCCCGTTAGACGCCGTTTCAGACAGAGGCCCGCAATTCACGTCACAGTTTTGGAGGGAGTTCTGTCGTTTGATTGGTGCTTCCGTCAGTCTCTCTTCCGGGTTTCATCCCCAGTCTAACGGTCAAGCAGAAAGGGCCAATCAGTCGATTGGTCGCATATTACGCAGCCTTTCGTTTCGAAACCCTGCGTCTTGGGCAGAACAGCTCCCCTGGGCTGAGTACGCTCACAACTCGCTTCCTTCGTCTGCTACCGGGCTATCTCCGTTTCAGAGTAGTCTTGGGTACCAGCCTCCTCTGTTCTCGTCCCAGCTCGCCGAGTCCAGCGTTCCCTCCGCTCAGGCTTTTGTCCAACGTTGTGAGCGCACCTGGAGGAGGGTCAGGTCTGCACTTTGCCGTTACAGGGCGCAGACTGTGAGAGCCGCCAATAAACGTAGGATTAAGAGTCCTAGGTATTGTCGCGGTCAGAAAGTGTGGCTTTCCACTCGTAACCTTCCCCTTACGACAGCTTCTCGCAAGTTGACTCCGCGGTTCATTGGTCCGTTCCGTGTCTCTCAGGTCGTCAATCCTGTCGCTGTGCGACTGCTTCTTCCGCGACATCTTCGTCGCGTCCACCCTGTCTTCCATGTCTCCTGTGTCAAGCCTTTTCTTCGCGCCCCCGTTCGTCTTCCCTCCCCCCCCCCCGTCCTTGTCGAGGGCGCACCTATTTACAAGGTACGGAGGATCATGGACATGCGTTCTCGGGGACGTGGTCACCAGTACTTAGTGGATTGGGAGGGTTACGGTCCTGAGGAGAGGAGTTGGGTTCCATCTCGGGACGTGCTGGACCGTTCGTTGATTGATGATTTCCTTCGTTGCCGCCAGGGTTCCTCCTCGAGTGCGCCAGGAGGCGCTTGGTGAGTGGGGGGGTACTGTCATGTTTTGTCTTTGATCATCATGTCTTGTCCCTGTGCTTCCCTCTGCTGGTCTTATTAGGTTCTTTCCCTCTTTCTATCCCTCTCTCTCCCCCTCCCTCTCTCCCTCTCTCCCTCTCTCGCTCTCTCTCTCTATCGTTCCGTTCCTGCTCCCAGCTGTTTCTCATTCTCCTAACGACCTCATTTACTCTTTCACACCTGTCCCCTATTTTGCCCTCTGATTAGAGTCCCTATTTCTTCCTCTGTTTTCCGCTTCTGTCCTTGTCGGATTCTTGTTTGATGTTTGCTGTTCTGTGTCCTTGTTCCGCCCTGTCGTGTTTTTGCCTTCTTCAGATGCTGCGTGTGAGCAGGTGTCTATGTCAGCTACGGCCTGTGCCTTCCTGAAGCGACCTGCAGTCTGTGGTCGCGTCTCCAGTCGTTCCTCTCTACTGACGAGAGGATTTCAGTTTCCTGTTTTGGATTTACCTTTGATAATATCCAGGAGAATCATTGTTTGTTTAATACTGGAATAAAGACTCTGTTTCTATTACGTCGCTTTTGGGTCCTCATTCACCAGCATAACATATATCTGTTTGCCTTCACCTCCCTTATCTCACCTCACTTGCTCACATTGTATATAGACTTATTTTTTTCACTGTATTATTGACTATATGTTTGTTTTTACTCCATGTGTAACTATGTGTTGTTGTATGTGTCGAACTGCTTTGCTTTATCTTGGCCAGGTCGCAATTGTAAATGAGAACGTGTTCTCAATTTGCCTACCTGGTTAAATAAAGGTTAAATAAATAAATAAATAAAGTTAGTGGAGATGGAGGAGACTGAAACGAAAACATATTCTTAAAGTTTCCTTCCTCTTTCAAAATATAATTCGGTGAATCATGCGTGACTCCATCATTTGTAACAATGCATTGTTTTGGTAGCATTTCTATATTGAAGATTGAAAAAGAATTTGGTGCATTTTTTCACATATTCCATCCAGTTCGCTTTATTTTTATAATATATTACACTGGATCTTTCTTGAATAAGTTCCTCCATTTCTTTTTGTTTTTCCTCTAACTTATTCTGTGTCTCTATGGTACAGTTTTTACTGCTATCTAACTGTACTGTTAGTCCTTCAATTTCCTTTGTTAATATGGACTCTTTTGATCTAAATTGCTATTGTTTTATAGATGAATACTGAATTGCATGGCCTCTAAAGGCACACTTAAAAGTGTCCCATACAATAAGGGGATCTGCTGTACCTATGTTATGTCTGAAAAAGTCAGTTATAAATTCTTCTGTCCTAGTTCTAAACAATTTATCATCTAGTAGACTTTGATAAAATGTTCAATATCCTCGCCCACGTAGAAATTCTGTAAGAGTAATATATATGCCAATTATGTGATGATCCGACTGCATTCTGTCCCCTATCAACACTTTTTAAACTTTTGGTGCCAGAGAGAATGATATAAGAAAGTAGTCAAGACGACTAGCTTGATTAAGCCTCCGCCATGTATATCTCACTAGGTCAGGGTATTTAAGTCTTCATATATCCACTAATTCCAATATATCCATGACATTCATGATTTCCTTAAGTGCCTGAGGGTGATAGTTTGTAGTGTGATTTCCTTTCCGATCCATAGAGGTATTTAAGACCGTATGAAATTCTCCCACCATAATAATAGAGTCTAGTGTTGCTTGTAGTTGATAAATTCTTATATATATTTTCAAATAAGCTTGGATCATCATTATTTGGACCGTATAGGTTAATAAGCCATATCTGTTTATTGTCCAATAACATATTTAAAATAATCCATCTACCTTGATGATCTGTTTGGACAATTTGCACATTTGGATCGAAATTACTGTTAATTAAAACCATCACCCCTTTTGAATTTCTTTGCCCATGGGAGAAATATATTTCCCCCCCCCCCCAGTCCTTTTTCCACAAAACTTCATCTAAAATTGTTGAATGAGTTTCCTGTAAACAGTAGATATTATATTCCTTCTCTATTAGCCAGGTAAATACTGATCGTCTTATTATCTGCTAAGCCATCACAGTTGTAACTGGCTATACTTATTTCACCACTTACCGTAATGAGACACAACTTTCAATTCTATTTATGAAAATATATGTTTGTAAACGTCACACGGTGTTTCTTGGTCGTCTTAAACAAATCTACTTTGAAACACATGGTGTTACAGACACCTGTACCATGTCAGATATAGAGTTCAAATGTATTCAATTTTGAGTTTGCATCCCAATATTGCACTTCATATACATCACAGAAGACTGAAATATAACAAAACTGTTTCACATATAAACAACGGATTTTCATCTGGTAAAAAAAAAAATTACATTTATTAATTATGAAAAATATTAATAACACTCCACTCGTGCGGCCATAGAGGGAGATTTGGTCATTTGACTGCAGGAAATGGCTACAGTCACAGTTAACCCTGTGTCGTCCGCTGAGCAGTATCCCCTACCACACATCAAAAGACCCTTTTGCGGGTTTAGCCGGAGGTAAAAAATTCTGCAAAATATGCCAAGTCTACTTTCAAATGGATGAAAAGTCAAAGGAGCTGACTGTTGTGAAACACAAGTGGCTCTTTAGGTACTGCCGTCTACTGTTTGGAACCACAAGTGTGCCAGCGCTCTTCCAGAGGGCGATGGACCAGATCTTGAGTGGATTGCGAGGAGTACAATGCTACCTGGATGACATCCTCGTTACTGGAAAGGACGAAGAGGACCATCTCCACATTTTGGATGCGACCTTACAGAGATTGAAGGACTATGGACTGTGAGTTCACAAGGACAAAGGTGCATACTTCCAACCATTGGTTGAATACCTTGGACACGTCATCGACGCTACGGGCCTCCACAAGGCTCCGGTCAAGGTCAATACTATCCTGGGAACCCCAGCTCCTCAGAACATGAGGAAAACTACTTTCTCTGCTGGAGTGACTAAATTACTGTGGATGCTTTATCCCGAGCTTAGCTACGAAGCTGAAGCCGCTGCACCAGTTGCTTTGTTAGGATAAAACATGGAAATGGACAGAACAATGTGAGGAAGCATTCATGAAAACTAAGGGAACACTCCTGAAATCTGAGGCACACACTTTGACCCGTCATTGCCCTTCCAACTAGGTTGTGATGCTAGTCCATATGGTGTGGCAGCAGTCGTGGCCCATATCATGCCTTCAGGTGAAGGGAAGCTGATCGCTTTCACGTCAAGGACATTGAAAGTAACTACGCACCAATAGAGCGAGAAGCCCGAGGCATAGATTCTGGTGCAACCAGTCAGGATGCTCTCAATGGTACAGCTGTATAACCTTTTGAGGATCTGAGGACCCATGCCAAATCTTTTCATTCTCCTGAGGGGGAATAGCTTTTGTCGTGCCTGCTTCACTACTGTCATGGTGTGCTTGGACCATGTTAGTTTGTTGGTGATGTGGACACCAAGGAACTTGAAGCTCTCAACATGCTCCACTGCAGCCCCGTTGATGAGAATGGGGGTGTGCTCGGTCCTCTTTTTCCTGTAGTCCACAATCATCTCCTTTGTCTTGATCACGTTGAGGGAGAGGTTGTTGTCCTGGCACCACATGGCCAGGTCTCTGACCTCCTCCCTATAGGCTGTCTCGTTGTTGTCGGTGATCAGGCCTACCACTGTTGTGTCATCGGCAAATTTAATGATGGTATTGGAGTCGTGCCTGGCCATGCAGTCATGAGTGAACAGGGAGTACAGGAGGGGGCTGAACATGCACCCCTGAGGGGCCCCTGTGTTGAGGATCAGCGTGGCGGATGTGTTGTTACCTACCCTTACCACCTGGGGGCGGCCCGTCAGGAAGTCCAGGATCCAGTTGCAGAGGGAGGTGTTTAGTCCCAGGGTCCTTAGCTTATTGTTGAGCTTTGAGGGCACTATGGTGTTGAACGCTGAGCTGTAATTAATGAATAGTATTCTCACATAGGTGTTCCTTTTGTCCAGGTGGGAAAGGGCAGTGTGGAGTGCAATAGAGACTGCATCATCTGTGGGATCTGTTGTGGCGGTATGCAAATTGGAGTGGGTTCAGACTGCAGAAGGACTGTTCATAATGGGGACAATTCGTGTAAGAGGGGCGGAGATGTTGTATTTGAAGGTTGTACCTTCCGTACTGCCGTACTTACCTTAGTTGTATGCGCAAAGCATCATGGGTGTTGAATGTTGTGGATGAGCGCATTCAGATAAATGGTTGAACTGATCAGTGGTGGAAAAAGTACTTAATTGTCATACTTTAGTAAAAGTAAAGATACTTAAATAGAAAATGACTTAATTGAAAGTGAAAGTCACTGAGTAAAATACTACTTGAGTAGAAGTATTTGGTTTTAAATGTACTTAAGTACTGTGGTGGAAAAAGTACTTGAGTAATAGTAAATACGTCAAATTCCGTATAATCTTGCGTCTGCGGACAGCCAGGGGCACACTGCAACACTCAGACATAATTTACAAACCTAGTATTTGTGTTTAGTGAGTCCGCCAGATCAGAGGCAGTGGGGATGTCAGCGTGTTATATTGATAGGTGCGTGAATTGAATCATATTGCTGTCCTGCCTGAGCAATCGAAATGTAGCTAGTACTTCTGGGTGTCAAGGAAAATGTACGGGAGTAAAAAGTACATATGTTCTTTAGGAATGTAGTGGAGTAAAAGTAGTCAAATATAAATAGTAAAATAAAGTAGAGACACCCCAAAAAATGACATAAGTATTTTTACCTACTTACTTTATACCACTGGAGCTGTTCCCCGTCTCCCGTTTCATCATTATTGAATTGTTATAAATATGTGGTTATGAAGCAAGACATAACAGAAAGTGTTAATCACATTGCCAAAGCAAACATAAAGAAACATATCAAATCTCTCTCTCCCTCACAGGAAGCTGTACAAGGCGGAGAAGTTGCCCTCCCACTCCTTTGAGATTGACCATGAGGACGCGGACAAGGATGAGGTCAGGCCTGTTTCATGGATTCTATTCCCTTTAAAAGTGCACTACTTTTGACCAGGACCCATATGGCTCTGGTCAATAGTAGTGTACTATGTAGGGAATAGGGTGCCGTTTGGGACGTAGCCTGAGTATGATGAGGCCATTGATTAGCCCTACTGTTAAACTGTCATAATGCACGTCTGCTCACATATTTCTACTCTGTTGTTTTTGGTCGAGGGCCATTGAATACAAGCTTAATTCAATTGAGTTCAACTGAGAAAGAATCAATGACTCTCCAAAAACAGTATCCTCTAAGGCTCATCCAGGTCACGGCTCTGTTACTGCAGGTGTATGTTCATGACAAATCAGGCATCATAGAATGAAACAGAACAAAGTACCATTGTATCTCAATGGCAGACATATTTAGACCTTGGTTATTGAGACATGGGTTAGTTCCAAATGGCACTCTATTTCCTTTGTAGTGCACTACGTTTGAGTTATATTCCCTAAATGTAGTGCATTTTCGAGGGAATAGGTTGCCATTTGGGACGTAGCCATCGAGCCTGATTTAAAGATGTCCGTTTTGGTTTTTGCAGGACACAACGTCTTTGTCCTCTTCTAAAGGAGGGGGAGGCGGAGGAGGAGGAGGGATTGGTGTGTTCCGATCGGGGTGGCTCTATAAAGGGAACTTCAATAGCACTGTCAACAACAGCATCACTGTTCGGGTGAGGAAGTGTGCCACAGACTCCCCCACAATCCCCTACTCTTTCTCTCTCTCTCTCCAATTCCAAGGGCTTTATTGGCATGGGAAACATATGTTTACATTGCCAAAGCAAGTGAAATAGATAATGAACAAATGTGAAATAAACAATCAAAAATGAACAGTAAACATTACACTAACAAATGTTTCAGAGGAATAGAGACATTTCAAATGTCATGTTATGGCTATGTACAGTGTTATAACGGTGTGCAAAAAGTGAAAGTGCAAAAGGGAAAATGAATAAACATAAATATGTTTTTACAGTGGTGTTTGTTCTTCACTGGTTGCCCTTTTCTTGTGGCAACAGGTCACACATCTTGCTGCTGTGATGGCACACTGTGGTATTTCACCCAGTAGATATGGGAGTTTATTAAAATTGGATTTGTTTTCAAATTCTTTGGGTCTGTCTCTCGCGCTCTCTCTTTAATGCCTGTTTGCCTCTCTCTACCTCTCTCTCTCTCACTCTCTTTCTGATGTCTGTATTCCTATCTTTTTTACGTTTCTTCCCCTCTCTCCACAATATTTTTTTTTACCTTGCGTCGTAGTGCTGTTTTCTACTACATTCCTTACTTCTCTCTCTCACACACACACACACACACATTTCTTGACTCTCTGTCTTCTCTCTATCATCTCACTCTTTTCCTGGTCTCCCTCCCAGCCTTTCCCTCCCATCCTGTCTTCTAACAATGCAGACTCTTAGTCAGACCAGCCCTGTAGGGTCCTGGCTCTCTTTAAGTTATGGCCTGTCTCTTCTACGGAGACCTTGTGGTAATGTAGAGCACCACTGGCCCAGGCCGCTACCAATTTGCTGTCACACAGGTCACATAGTCAGGGCTGCGTCCCAAATTACATCATTTTCCCTATGTAGAGCACTACTTTTGCACTACTTTTCCCCCTATATAGTGCACTAGTACTTACCTTTATACAGAGCCCTACCTATAGGGCCCTGGTCAAAAGAAGTGCAATTTATATGGAATAGGGTGCCATCACGTAGTGTAGTGACACGTTCAGTGATGAACGGAGGGTGTTATTGTCCGGGTTAGGGTGACTACGTCTTCATTGCCTGTAATTGATTTTGATGGGGTTGTATTTTTATCTTGACGTCCCTGTAGTCGTTCAAGAGGAGGTACTTCCAGCTGACGCAGCTGACTGATAACTCCTACATCATGAACTTTTACAAAGATGAGAAGATCTCCAAAGAGCCCAAGGGCTGCATCTTCCTGGACTCGTGTACCGGTGTGGTTCAGGTGAGTAGAGGATGATGGAGTACCAATGTACTGTGAAATGTGTTTTACACTCAAGCATGCGTGCGCATGCACAAATACACACACACACACACACACACCACACATATAGATAAACACACTTGCTGATGTTCAGCTGTAAAACGCCACTGGCACACATCAAAACCAGTTGCCGATAGACTATCCGATTGAGGAGCTCGGAGTGTTGAAACTTTCCCTGGCTAAGACACTTGAGAGGAAATACACTGAACAAAAATATAAACACAACATAAAAAGAGTTGGTCCCATGTTTCATGAGCTGAAATTAAAAAAATCCCAGCCCAAAAAGCTTATTTCTCTCAAATGTCGTGCACAAATTTGTTTACATCCCTGTTAGTGAGCATTTCTCCTTTGCCAAGATATGATATGGTACGATACGATAGGAGATTTCACAGATGCAAACAGTTCACTAGTGCACTACTCAAATGCACAACATTCACAAATTTGCTGACTAGTCTCAGAGTTCTGTGCACACTAACACTAACGAAAACACCCCCTCTAGAACAACCGTCTGAGGAAGCACGCCTTTGAGCTGAAGATGAACGAGGTGACGTACTTCGTGCTGGCGGCGGAGAGCGAGCAGGACATGGAGGAGTGGATCAGTACCTTGACCCGGATCCTCCAGATCAGCCCCCACGACGGGCCCGCCCCGCTGACGCAGCTGGACCGCAAGAGTGTAGACCTTACCGACACACGGCAGGGTGAGCACTCTGGACCTATTGTACAGATTCAGGATCAGCTTCCCCTCCCCCAATCCTAACCGTAACCATCAGTGGGGAAAATGCTAAACTCACCCAAGAACAGCGTCTAGAGGCAACTTCACCCTACACCTACTCCGGACCTGGTTCCTGTTCATTAGAGCACAGTGTCTTGTTGGACCAGCCCAGATCGTACCTCACTGCATTTTGAATCGTTTTTTATCTTTCGTGTGCCTACTGAACACGAACCTGATGATCAAAAGAGACACACACATCCGAATGTGGCCCGAAAACAACATCTTAATGAAGATGTTCTCCCAAAAGGGATTTTTAATGTAGTATCACTGAGTTTCCTTAAAAATAACTTATGGGAGCAGCAAATGCTGAGTCTTAAGTCTTAACTTAGATCTTTGACACCTAAGCCTCATAGCCCCCGAGCGGGAGAGGAAAGAGTAGGAGAGCTTAGAATAGAGATTCAAATGTGCCCACCAGAACCCTAGCCTGGTTCCAGATCTGTTTGTGCTGTCTAGCCAACATCTTATGTATTCGGGATGATAACAACCAATAGGAGTTGGCAAGACAGCACAAACAGACCTGGGACCAGGCTACCAGAACCCTAGGGTTGATTACAGAACCATAACAATGAAATAACATCAGACTTAACGAAGTGGCAGAGCACATTTGCTGTAATCGGAGTCTGGTATTCATAATGGTTGTAGCGTATTCTGCCATGGCTAATGGGAGACTTAATGTGCGATGACTTGATCCTCATTGTCAGTGTTCCACCAGGAAATTAGACCGTGCAGGAAATTAGACCGGACACAAGGCAAAACACTCCACCTTGGTTTTTAGAGATTAAATGTAGTAAAAAAGCCTCCGTGTGGAATATAACCAAACAAATTGCACACACCACCCTGGACCGTGGAGAATTGCGGTTGTAAAAATGACTACAAATGCTGTAAGAGCCATAGTCATCATGGTTCTGTGTTGCTGTACTAGCATGGTGCTAAATCAAGTGCGTGTACGAACTGACCCTTATTAGCCATTAACTGCCGTATAATATCACCTACGCATTCGTGGTTATACAGGCAGTACAGAAGGGGACTGAGTACGCAGCCTTGTTGGTCCCCTGTGTTGAGGATCAGTGTGGACGAGGTAGGGGTTTGAACCAAAATCATTTTCTAATCGTTTCGTTCTGAATAGAATCACACTTTTTTTCATTCCGTTCCACTATTCCAACCAGAAAAATAAAGTTCTGAAACGGTTTCAACCCAAAAAAAGTAACAGTTTATATCGTTCCTTTCTGTTCCTTTTATTGTGAAATCTACCGTTTTTTACATTTAGATCATGAAATTACTTCGCCAATCAGTACGGATAGAGCAGGCAAGCTAGTTTTTTACATGTGTGACGGACAGACAAGTGTAGCCTATGGCGCAAGATGTAACTGAAATTTTACGGGTGGGGAGAGAGAGAGAGACGGTTGAGGAGCAGGCTTGAAGCCCTAGGCATCTTGAGCTCTCAAGCTAACAAGCTTGTGTGTGTAGAGCGGCACCAGAATTAAAATCCCATCTTACCTTTTTGTAGGTAATACGTCCAACGATAAACATGATAACTGTACGGCCCAGTACATCACCGGGGCCAAGCTTCCTCCCATCCAGGACCTCTATACCAGGCGTTGACAGAGGAAGGCCCTAGTCATAGACTATTCTCTCTGCTACTGCACGGCAAGTGGTACCGGAGCGACAAGTCTAGGTCCAAGAGGCTTCTAAACAGCTTCTACCCCCAAGCCATAAGACTCCTGAACATTTAATCAAATGGCTACTCAGACTATTTACATTGCCCCCCCTCTTCTACGCTGCTGCTACTCTCTGTTATTATCTATGCATAGTCACTTTAATAACTCTACCTACATGTACATATTAACTCAATTACCTCGACACCGGTGCCCCTGCACATTGACTCTGTACCGGTACCCCCTGTATATAGCTCCGCTATTGTTATTTACTGCTGCTCTTTAATGATTTGTTATTCTTATCGCTTACTTTTTTTTAGGTATTTTCTTAAAACTGCATTGTTGGTTCAGGGCTTGTAAGTAAGCATTTAACTCTAAGGTCTACACCTGTTGTATTCGGCGGATGCGACAAATAAAATTTGATTTGATTTTGATAACTAGTCCAATAGTATCCTTAACTAGCATTGCAAAAGTTAATCCATTCTTCTCTAGCTAATAAAAACCTCTCTCTATCTTCTCACGCTTCTAACATCAGTACTCTTGTCCAGATGGGTGAGGGCAGTGCAATGGCGATTCGCGTCGTCCGTGGATCTTTTTGGGGCGAATTGGAGAAGGTGGAGTGTGTCGGGAAGGGAGGAGGTGATGTAGTCTTTCATCTAGCCTCTCGAGGGCACTTTATGATGACGGAAGTGAGTGCTATGGGTCGGTAGTCATTCAGTTCAGTTACTTTCCCTTTCTTGGGCACAGGGATGACACCTTTCTTGGGCACAGTTGACATCTTGAATCAGGTGGGGATAACGGCCTGAGCTAGAGAGAGATTGAAAATGTCCGAAAACACAACAGCTAGCTGGTCTGCACGTTCTCTGAGTGCGCGGCTAAGGGATGTCATCTGGCCGTCAGCCTTGTGAGGGTTGACATGTTTGAATGACCTCCTTGGAGAACGTAAGCACGTAGCCCTCGTTGTCCTCAGCAGCTCAGAGTTGTTTTGCACGAAGCATGAGATAAAGGTAGCTCATCCAGTAGGGCGGCGTTGGTGTCCGTGACGTGACTGGCTTTCTTTTTGTCATCCGTGATCGTTAGAAACCCCTGCCACATATGCCTAGTATCCGACCCGCTGAATTGCTCTTCCACTTTGTCCCTATACTTGTCTTTCGCCATCCCGATCGATCTTCGTAGGTCGTATTTGTTCTGGTTAACCATGCAATGAGAGGAGAGGAGCAGCATCAGCAGACCAGATCAGCAGACCCCAGAGCACTAATACACATTCAGGCCTCTGCACTAGTTCTGCTCTCTCTCTCTTTCTCTCTCTCTTTCTCTCTTTCTCTCTTTCTCCCTCTCTCTCTCTCTTCCCCCCTCTTTCACTCCCTCCCTCTCTCCCACCCTCTCGCTTTCTCTTTCTTTCTTTCTCTCTTTCTCTATTCCCCTCCTCCCTCTCTCCCACCCGCTCTCTCTCCCTCCCTTTCTCCCCCACCCGCTCTCTCACGTTCTCTGTGAAAGAATACAGCTGTCTATTTCCATCCCTCTCTTTGTGTGGGGCCTCTTTTACAGTACCACATAAAAGGTTGACCTACACTGGCTAAATGGAGGGATGGCAGTGAAAGGATAAACACGTACAGTAAGCTCCATTAGAGGCCAGGAAAAGGCCAGTGTGAGAGAGAGAGAAAGCGCTCCCCTACTCCCCCTCTCCTCCCCACCTCTACCCCACTCAGAACACACTCAGGTATAGCTGCTTCCATGACAACCAGCCTTGCAGTCTCCCTCTCATACTATAGCCGTCACTGAAGACCAGAGGAAATAAGCCAATACTAAAAACAGGACTGGTAGACATGAATTTCACCGGAGATATTGACTGTAACTGTCTGTCTCTTTCCCCACCAGACGTGTGTGATCTGTCTATAAGCGACGTGTGTTTACCTGAGAATGAAGAGACGACAGAGAGCGGCATCAACCCTGAGCTGGCTAAGGTGGGTGTGTGGAGATGTAGTTTGCTCTACAATTACCCATTAAAAAATGATCAGTGCTTTTACTTGTATTGTGCTCATTTAATGCATATTCTGTATTTTATTATGTCTTCTCTCTTTCTCTCTCT
Organism: Salvelinus namaycush; assembly: GCF_016432855.1. NCBI lineage: Eukaryota > Metazoa > Chordata > Actinopteri > Salmoniformes > Salmonidae > Salvelinus > Salvelinus namaycush. The sequence goes on along the minus strand of NC_052340.1, from coordinate 2,512,617 downwards.
CAGTATATCTCTGAAACTGAGGAGGTGGTCCGATCGGCCAGAAGAGAAGAGAGGCTCAACCTGTTCTCCCTGGACCCTGACACCCCGGTAGGTACTCTTTAGGGGTTAATACACTGACTCCCCTGTAAGTCCCCTGTAGGGGTTAACACACCCTGATACCCTGTAAGTCCCCTGTAGGGGTTAACACACCCTGATACCCCTGTAAGTCCCCTGTAGGGGTTAACACACCCTGATACCAATGTAGGTCCCCTGTAGGGGTTACCACACATCCTGATACCCCTGTAAGTCCCCTGTAGGGGTTAACACACCCTGGTACCCCTGTAAGTTCCCTGTAGAGGTTAATACACTGTTACCCATGTAGGTCCCCTGTAGGGGTTAACACACCCTAATACCCATGTAGGTCCCCTGTAGGGGTTAACACACCCTGATACCCCTGTACGTCCCCTGTAGAGGGGTTAACACACCCCCTGGTACCCCTGTAAGTCCCCTGTAGAGGTTAATACACTGTTACCCATGTAGGTCCCCTGTTGGGGTTAACACACCCTGACACCCATGTAGGTCCCCTGTAGGGGTTAACACACCCTGACACCCATGTAGGTCCCCTGTAGGGGTTAACACACCCTGACACCCATGTAGGTCCCCTGTAGGGGTTAACACACCCTGACACCCATGTAGGTCCCCTGTAATGGTTAACACACCCTGATACCCATGTAGGTCCCCTGTAGGGGTTAACACACCCTGACACCCATGTAGGTCCCCTGTAGGGGTTAACACACCCTGACACCCATGTAGGTCCCCTGTAGGGGTTAACACACCCTGACACCCATGTAGGTCCCCTGTGGGGGTTAACACACCCTGATACCCATGTAGGTCCCCTGTAGGGGTTAACACACCCTGACACCCATGTAGGTCCCCAGAACAGTTGTTGCTACTGCACAGTTCACCTGTTAATTAAGTACTGTTAGGTAAGGGATGGGCATCTCTGTCCCAGGAGGGCCTCTGTGTCTTTAGGCTTCTGGTCCAGACCAGTGCTTACACATCACATTCAACTTCAGCCCACCGATAGATAGTCCAATTGTGTGCCCCTCTGATGTTGTCTGTTCGTGTGTCAGGTGTTGAGGAGTCCGCGGGGCGAGCACCCTAGGGGTGAAGGCCACCCAGTCCGTCCCTTCGAGGAGAAGCTGGGGAGGAGGCTGATGATCGCCTGTCGATCCCTCAACCTGACGCTGCAGGGCTGCATCAATGAGACCGAGACTGGTCCGGTCACCAACGTAAGACCCCTTTAAAACAACAAGTACAAACACACAAGCTTAAAGGTAGACTTACCGTGATGACGTTGCAATGAACAGCGCCGCATGATATTGAGGTGAGCTCGATGCCAGACTTTGCTATCACACAGTCACGCAGGGTATCTGTGCTTCACGCTGCAACAAAATAGTCACTACTGGACCAAAACAGGGGAAAAGTTTAGGCTCGCTCTTCAACACACTTAGCTGTTGCGGAAATTGACCCACTGTGTGTACTTTGTGCATTCAACGTCATACGGCTGAGTCTACCTTTAAAACCACACATACACGTCTCATTGGGTGTGGTTAGGGTTCAGAAACAACCATTTTTTAACATGCATTACATAACTGATGGTGCTCAGTGGTCACTACACTTATCACTCTAATGTTGTTTACTCTGCTGCAGTAGCTGATCCTACATCAGCTATTGAGTGCACTGGTCACTACACTTATCACTCTGTTGTTTACTCTGCTGCAGTGGCTGATCCTACATCAGCTAATGAGTGCAGTGGTCACTACACTTATCACTCTGTTGTTTACTGTGCTGCAGTGGCTGATCCTACATCAGCTAATGAGTGCAGTGGTCACTACACTTATCACTCTGTTGTTTACTGTGCTGCAGTGGCTGATCCTACATCAGCTAATGAGTGCAGTGGTCACTGGAAATTGAATAGTGTTAATCTTTTGAATGATTTGCTTGGTGCAATACTTATGCGAACGCTTACGAGAGTAGGAATAAGAGAAGGTTTGAATCCTAATCAACCTGCCTACATATTGTAGAACAACATAGCAAGCATGTCAAAGCTGTGTGCTGGAAAACCTTGATGAATCCCTTGGTTAAATTAGGCTTTACGGTGCTCATCACGTGTAACGTATTCCCATCAGATTGAGCCCTTCTTTGTGACTTTGGCCCTGCTGGATGTGCGTGAGGGGAGGAAGGTGTCGGCCGACTTCCATGTTGACCTGAACCACGAGACGGTGCGTCAGATGCTGGGTGGGGCTGGGTCGGGAGGGCCCGGGGCGGGGCAGGAGAATGGACTGAGCTCCCCTGCAGAGAAGAGACCTGGAGACTGTCACCTCAGCCTGGACCTGGACGACTGGCTCCGCTTCCCCAAACAGGTAGGCTACAGCAACGCTCCGGAGGAAGTTTCCCCAAGGGGCAGATCTAGGGTCAGTTCCCCTCCCCCGATCTTAACCTTGACCATTAGTGGGGAACATGCAAAACTGACTCAAGATCAGTCATAGAAGTTGAATCAGCCAAGTGTACCCATGCATCCGTTTTACTCATTCTATTTCTATTGGGTACAGAAACACACAGAGGGGTGGGGCAAAACTGGGAATGTCATAGGGAGAAGTGTCAAAAGAGAGATGGCATACTTACTCCTTTCCTGTGTGTGTGTGTGTGTGTGTGTGTGTGTGTGTGTGTGTGTGTGTGTGTGTGTGTGTGTGTGTGTGTGTGTGTGTGTGTGTGTGTGTGTGTGTGTGTGTGTGTGTGTGTGTGTGTGTGTGTGTGTGTGTGTGTGTGTGCAGGCCATCTTCTCAGTGACGAATCCCCACACGGACATTGTTCTCTTGGTGAGGGTGGAGAAGGTGCTGATGGGAAATATTGCCGCGGGAACAGAGCCGTACATCAAAAACACAGACTCCAGCAAGGTGACGCAACTCTACAACACCGTTAAATTCACTCTAACTACCACCCCTCACCTTATAGCATGAAACTGTATGGTTTCCCTTTATAGCCTATTACCTATGGATAGGGTTGCAAAATTCTGGCAACTTTCCCAAAATTCCCAGGTTTTCCAGAAATGCATGTAAACTCAGCAAAAAAAGAAACGTCCTTTTTTCAGGACCCTGTCTTTCAAAGATAATTCGTAAAAATCCAAATAACTTCACAGATCTTCATTGTAAAGGATTTAAACACTGTTTCCCATGCTAATGAACATGCACCTGTGGAACGGTCGTTAAGACACTATCAGCTTACAGATGGTAGGCAATTAAGGTCACAGTTATGAAAACTTAGGACACTAAAGAGGCCTTTCTACTGACTCTGAAAAACACCAAAAGAAAGATGCCCAGGGTCCCTGCTCATCTGCGTGAACGTGCCTTAGGCATGCTGCAAGGAGGCATGAGGACTGCAGATGTGGCCAGGGCAATAAATTGAAATGTCCGTACTGTGAGACGCCGAAGACAGCGCTACAGGGAGACAGGACAGACAGCCGATCGTCCTTGCAGTGGCAGACCACGTGTAACAACACGTGCACAGGATCGGTACATCCGAACATCACACCTGCGGGACAGGTACAGGATGGCAACAAAAACTGTCCGAGTTACACTAGGAACGCACAATCCCTCCATCAGTGATCCGCAATAGGCTAAGAGAGGCTGGACTGAGGGCTTGTAGGCCTGTTGTGAGGCAGGTCCTCACCAGACATCACCGGCAACAATGTCGCCTATGGGCACAAACCCACCGTCGCTGGACCAGACATGACTGGCAAAAAGTGCTCTACACGGTTTTGTCTCACCAGGGGTGATGGTCGGATTTGCGTTAATCATTGAAGGAATGAGCGTTACACCGAGGCCTGTACTCTGGAGCGGGATCGATTTGGAGGTGGAGGGTCCGTCATGGTCTGGGGCGGTGTGTCACAGCATCATCGGACTGAGCTTGTTGTCATTGTCAGGCAATCTCAACGCTGTGCGTTACAGGGAAGACATCCTCCTCCCTCATGTGGTACCCTTCCTGCAGGCTCATCCTGACATGACCCTCCAGTATGACAATGCCACCAGCCATACTGCTCGTTGTGTGCGTGATTTCCTGCAAGACAGGAATGTCAGTGTTCTGCCATGGCCAGCGAAGAGCCCGGATTTCAATCCCATTGAGCACGTCTGTGACCTGTTGGATTAGAGGGTGATGGCTAGGGCCGTTCCCACCAGAAATGTCCGGGAACTTGCAGGTGCCTTGGTGGAAGAGTGGGGTAACATCTCACAGCAAGAACTGGCAAATCTGGTGCAGTCCATGAGGAGGAGATGCACTGCAGTACTTAATGCAGCTGGTGGCCACACCAGATACTGACTGTTACTTTTGATTTTGACCCCCCCTTTGTTCAGGGACACATTATTTAATTTCTGTTAGTCACATATCTGTGGAACTTGTTCAGTTTATGTCTCAGTTGTTGAATCTTGGTATGTTCATACAAATATTTACACGTTAAGTTTGCTGAAAATATACACAGTTGACAGTGAGATGACGTTTCTTTTTTTGCTGAGTTTATTTATTTAATTGAAGTTTTGCAGGATGAAATATCTTGAGCACCATCTCATTTTCAATTTATTTATATATATATATATATATAAATGCATTTTTGGGGGAGGCACTTGAGATATATATATAAGAATACTTAGAAACAAGAATAATATGGCAACTACTGTGTAGTAGTAATTATAATAATAATAATAACTGTGTAGTAGTAATTATATAAAAATAATAATAATAATAATAATTAAATAATTTTTTTTTTTTTTTTAACTTACATTAACAGCGATTTTTTTTAAAACTACTTATAGACTTAAAACTAATAAAAACTACAAATCCAATTTGTGAATCCTCCAACCAGGAAGACTTATGTCTCTGAAAATCTATGTCGCGTAAGTGGACGGGAGTTAATGTGTAGAACAATGTACAGTAAAACACAGCTTGTTTTTCCCAAGCCCTTAGTAGTAAAACAGCGGTATGCACATCCTTTACAGGGTCTTTCCAGTGAGATTTCATGTCAAGCTCTATTTAAATGCCCCTTAATCACACAGGGAAGTCATTTCTCCTCATACTGTAGATATTTTTTGTCCAAGATGCCCCCACAGAATTCAGAGTGGGATTCTGAAATCCTGGCTACTCAAGTTGAGTAGATGAGCAGACGGGGAGCGCTGCGCCTCCTGCCAGGTTCCTGACACCCCTGTTGATTTAGATTTATCTTACGTCAAGGATCATTTATCTGTGTGTTTTCTGAAACCCGCCGGCAGACTTAAAAAATATCAACTATGCGGCCCCTTTTATAAGTAATGTTTCCTTCTCTGTCTCTCTCTCTCTGCCCCCTTTCTCTCTCTCCCTCTCTCTCTGCCCCCCTTTCTCTCTCTCCCTCTCTCTCTGCCCCCCCCTCTCTCTCCCTCTCTCTCTGCCCCCCTTTCTCTCTCTCCCTCTCTCTTTCACTTCCTGTCCCTTTGAAGACGGTTCAAAAGATGCTGAAATCCAACAAGCAGTTCTGCAGTAAACTGGGGAAGTACCACATGCCATTTGCCTGGTCCATCAGGTGAGGGACACTGAGCCACACTGTGTTTTCTGGTATCCTACTCACTCCATATCCTTTTATTGACCTTTTCTCCTTTAATGATCAAACTGCCGTTACTGCATCGCAAGGAATGTCTATAAAGGTAATTGATCACTTTTCACTGTATCTTACACTCAAATCTATTGTCCTGTCTGTCTTGTCTGTGCATCCGTCCGTCTGTCTGCCTCGTCTGTTCTGCCTGCCTGCCTGCCCGTCTGTCTATCTGTCTTGCCTTGCTGTCTGTCTCAGGTCTGTGTTTAAGGACAATCAGGGGACGGTGGACCGGGAGTCTCGCTTCTCGCCCCTCTTCAAACAGGAGAGCAACAAGATCTCCACCGAAGATCTCATCAAGCTGGTGTCTGAGTACAGGAGGTAGGCCACCGAAAGGATATCAAGGCTGCATCCCAAATGGCACCCAATTCCCTATTTAGTGCACAACTTTTGACCAGGTCCCATAGGGCTCGAGTTGAAAGTAGAGCACTATATGGGAAATAGGTTGCCATTTGGGATACAGACCAAATCATGTCAGTTCGACCCCATGGTCCAGATCCCTTTTTTAGGTCAGAGTCATAGAGTTTGTCATGGCCATCTAACCCGACCTGGAAAACTCCTGGCCCTAGTCATAGTGAATGTATGGTGCTCACTGCTCACCCAATTCCTTGGCTCTCTCTGTGTCTTTGCAGGGCTGAGAAGACCAGTAAACTGCAGACCATTCCAGGGAACCTGGACATCACTGTGGACTATGTCCCTATGGAGCATCCAAGTAAGTCGGAACACTCTTTTCTCTTTCTTTCGACACCCCTCATGTCTCTCCTCTCTCTTTATTTTCTCTTTCCCTCTCTCTACCTCTTCCCCCTCTATCTCTCTTTCTACCCCTCTCTCTCTCCATCTCTATCTCTCTCCAATTCAATTTAAGGGCTTTATTGGCATGGGAAACATATGTTTACATTGCCAAAGCAAGTGAAATAGATAATACACACAAATAAAATAAACAATACAAAATTAACAGTAGACATTACACTCACATAAATTCCCCAAATACTAAAGACGTCTGCCTGTCTGCCTGCAGACTGTGTGACGTCATCCTACGTGCCCGTCAAGCCCTTCGAGGACTGCAGCCAGCACCAGGCCACCGTGGAGGTGGAGGAGTTTGTCCAGGACTCCACCAAGTTCACCCAGCCACACCGCGTCTACAAGAACCACGTCTACGTCTACCCCCGACACCTCAAATACGACAGCCAGAAGAGCTTCGCCAAGGTACCGTACACACCCAAACCCACACATCGCATGTAATGTACACTAGATATACTCAGAAATATCATGGCAAGGAAGCAAAATTTGAAGCAAACTTAATTTTGAGGAAAACCGACCTCATGTTGGAAAGAAAAAGCCATATGTTGTCACCCAGAGTCACGTTTGTTTACCCTCCCAGCTATAGCACACAATATTTGACATAAAGCAGGTTTACTAAATGTTTGTTTTTTTGCCATGGAATAATGTAGTGTTGTGATACTGGTATTGTGAAAACTCTTCTAGATACTAAGGAAAGGACATGTAGTAGATACACAAGTCACACTGTACATTTCATATGTATATACTCTATTCTACTGTATTTTAGGCAACGTCACTCAGAAATTGCTCTTCCTAATATTTATCTATTTTTTAATTCCATTATTTTACTTTTATATCGGTGTGTATTGTTGTGAATTGTTAGATATCGCTACACCCGCAATATTATCTGCAAAATATGTGTATGTGACCAATACAATTTGATTAGATTTGACTTACATGGGACCTCTTTGCAGACACGCGTGAAACACTGTATGCCCACAAATGTAACAATGTTATTTTCGTTCACAGGCTCGTAACCTTGCAGTCTATGTGGAGTTTCGGAGTTCGGATGAGGAAGTTGCCAAACCTTTGAAGGTGTAGTATCTCCTCTGTCATTGATAGCATTTCATCATGGTGTCAATCATGGTGGATTGTTGGAAAAACTTCACTTTTCTCTTTTTTTTTTTTTTACTTGCTGCCTCAGTGCATATACGGCAAGCCTGGGGGTCCAGTTTACACCACAGCAGCCTGTTCCATAGTCCTTCACCACTCCCAGAACCCAGACTTCTATGATGAGGTGAGTGCGGAAGGAGACGGTTGAAGAGGTATGTGGCTAGAGATGGAAGGAGAGGGGGAGAGGCACGGGAAGAGATTGATTGGACGGGGTGCGCGCAGGGCTCTTATTGCCTGGCAGCCCGTTTTGTTTGTGCTTAGGCCAACTCCTCTGATGCTCATTATCATGAATGAGAGGGGTTGAAGCACAATCAGACATGTGCGTACCAGGCTAGAGCCCTCACCGTGTAGTGGCTGGTATAGGATAAAGTTGCCCCCAGAAGGGGAAGCTGATCCTAGATCTGTACCCAGGGGAACCTTCACCCTGGAATTTAGTGGCTCAGTTGATTGTTCACCACTGTGACACCAGTTGTCAATTCATCTTCTTTTTTTACGTATTGAGGCGTTTGTTTTAACGCACGATAAATTGTGATTTGATTTGATTTCTGTGCCTGTTTGTGAAATGGTCCCTTTGTTTCATCCTCTGCGTGCCAGGTGAAGATTGAGTTGCCCACACAGCTCCACGAGAAGCACCATCTACTCTTCTCCTTCTACCATGTGACCTGTGACATCAACGCCAAGACCAACTCCAAGAAGAAGGAGGCCCTGGAGACCCCAGGTAGGGAGGAAGGAGAAATACTGTGGTCCTGGGTGGCTCACTTGGTAGAGCGTGGTGTTTGCGACACGCCAGGGTCGTGGGTTTGATTCCCGCTGGGGCCAGCAGTCTGAAAATATATGCTTGTATAAAAGCATCTGTTAGGTGGCATGTATTAATACTGCCTTTGAGGCAAGTCTGTCAATGCAGTGGATGGTGGCTAGTCGGCGTAGGCTTATCACTGTGCAGCAACATCGCCTCGCGGTAGGGGATACTGTTTTGATTGTGTTAGAGAATCCAGGAGTGTGGTGGTGCATGCTACATCTACAGGCCATTACTACTGTGCTCTTGCTTTTGCTTGCTCTTTGGCATCTGGGCCAGGTTGTAAAAGGACTTTGTGGCAACTGCGGATATAACAAGGCCTTTATTAATACATCTGATTGATTGATTTACACATTACATACAGTATAGTGTTTTCCCATGTGTTCTTTCGCCTGTGTGTGTGTGTGTGTGTACGCCCTGTGCATTGTGTGTGTGTGTGTGTGTGACTGCAGTGGGCTACTCGTGGCTGCCTCTGCTCAGAGAGGGTCGCCTGGCCTCACAGGAGTTCAACATCCCTGTGTCCTGTAGCCTGCCCCCTGGATACCTGCTCGTCAAAGAACCCGGATCTACTAAGGTAGAGGAGGGGGGAGACGGGGAGGGAGAGTGAGATGAATAGAAGGGAGCGAGCGAGGGGGGAGGGAGGGAGTTAATAGAGAAAATAGGGGGGAAAGTAGAAAGAGAATATTTGCATGGAAGGAGATACAGTAATTGAAAGAGAAGGCATTTTTGCTTTGTTAATGCAAATGTGAGTTTTGTCATGTCATAAAATTGAATTGATAGAGAGAGAGAGAGAGAGAGGTATGAAGAGAGCACACCCAAGGGAACAACAGTAAAGTGTGAAGCAAGCACCCTGGTGCTCAGTGACCCTTCCTCCCTCTCTCCCCCCAGAACGGCTCGGATCTGAAGTGGGTGGACGGAGGTAAGCCCATATTCAAGGTCTCCACCAACGTCCTCTCCACAGTCTACACTCAGGTAAGTCTGGCTTCACCCTGCCACTCCTTGGAAGCGCCACAAGTCAACTTTGTTCTTGAAATAAAAAAGTGTACTTAACCAAACATTAACGGGTCTCAACTCCAGCAAGGCAATCCTTGTTATCCCATCGTGATTTTAGGATTGTGCCCCAAAGGGAACCCTATCCCCTATTTAGAGCACTACTTTTGACCATAGGGCTCTGGTCAAAACTAGTGCACTTTGTAGGGTTCCGTTTGGGATGCAGATTCAGTTAGTCCTCATCTCCACTCAGTGATGCTGGTTCTGGTTCTGGTTGTGACCGTGTCTTCTCTCTTTGATCGCCAGGAGCCCCACCTGAATCGCTTCTTCCAGCAGTGCCAAAAACGAGAGACGGACCTCTCCCAATCACCTACCTCAAACTTCCTCAACTGCCTGAAGGTCTGGAGAAATGAAGGAAGGGAGGGAGGATAGAGGGATGACTTCACATCTCTGCATTCTGCATTCTGCTCCCATACTATACACCCCATCACTGACTGTGTCTTTCTCTCTCGCTCCCTCCCTCTCTCTATCTCTCTCTCTGTCTATGGCTATCTCTCTATCTCTGTCTGGCTATCTCTCTATCTCTCTCTCTCTATCTATGGCTATCTCTCTGTCTATGGCTATCTCTCTCTCTGTCTATGGCTATCTCTCTCTCTGTCTATGGCTATCTCTCTCTCTGTCTATGGCTATCTCTCTATCTCTGTCTATGGCTGTCTCTCTATCTCTCTCTCTGTCTATGGCTATCTCTCTATCTCTCTGTCTATGGCTATCTCTCTATCTGTCTATGGCTATCTCTCTATCTATCTCTCTGTCTATGGCTATCTCTCTATCTATATATCTGTCTATGGCTATCTCTCTCTCTGTCTATGGCTATCTCTCTCTGTCTATGGCTATCTCTCTATCGCTCTCTCTGTCTATGGCTATCTCGCTCTCTGTCTATGGCTATCTCTCTATCGCTCTCTCTGTCTATGGCTATCTCGCTCTCTGTCTATGGCTATCTCGCTCTCTGTCTATGGCTATCTCGCTCTCTGTCTATGGCTATCTCGCTCTCTGTCTATGGCTATCTCGCTCTCTGTCTATGGCTATCTCGCTCTCTGTCTATGGCTATCTCGCTCTCTGTCTATGGCTATCTCGCTCTCTGTCTATGGCTATCTCGCTCTCTGTCTATGGCTATCTCGCTCTCTGTCTATGGCTATCTCGCTCTCTGTCTATGGCTATCTCGCTCTCTGTCTATGGCTATCTCGCTCTCTGTCTATGGCTATCTCGCTCTCTGTCTATGGCTATCTCGCTCTCTGTCTATGGCTATCTCGCTCTCTGTCTATGGCTATCTCGCTCTCTGTCTATGGCTATCTCGCTCTCTGTCTATGGCTATCTCGCTCTCTGTCTATGGCTATCTCGCTCTCTGTCTATGGCTATCTCGCTCTCTGTCTATGGCTATCTCGCTCTCTGTCTATGGCTATCGCTCTCTCTGTCTATGGCTATCTCTCTATCGCTCTCTCTGTCTATGGCTGTCTCTGTTTCTCTTTCTCTTTCTTCTCTCTCTCCCACAGGGCTTACTGAGCATTGAGAAGATTCCGGTGATAATTCGTTTCCTGCCGGTGCTCTTCAACCAGCTGTTCAAGGTCCTCACCCAGAACGACAACGACGAAGTCACCACCACCACCACCAGGTAGGATGGGGCACTGCAGGCCACAGACCACTCTCACTGCTACAGGATCCTGCAGGGATACATGTTGCCAGATCATGAATATTGCCAGATTAGCTATTAATGTTGCCAGGTTATGAATGTTGCCAGATAATGATGACGACTGAGTGACCACCTTGTTGGCATGTGTTTCACCAGGGTGCTGGTCCACATTGTTGCTAAGTGCCATGAAGAAAACCTAGACCACTACCTGCACTCCTACATAAAGGTATGGAGCTCATTTCATTGGGATGTTAGCCCTGTCTTGCAGGAAGAGCGAGGCTCAGATTCTGCAGTTGTTTAGCCGGGTAGTGTCATAGGGTGGAGGAGAGGGGTTGGGATGAGAGGAGAGGAGAGAAGGGGAAAGGAGAGGAGAGGAGAAGGGATGGCATGAGAGGAGAGCAGAGGGGAGGGGAAGAGAGTAGCACACAGACAGCTTCATTTGTGAAGGCAGAGAAGGAGGCGTTGTGTGTGTGCACGTTTACACGTGAGAGTGTGTGTGCGTGTGTACGTACGTGGTGTGTGTGTGTGTGGGCAGAGGTGGGGGCTTTGGGGTGTGGTGAGTGCAGGAGCGTGGCTGAGGGGCTAGGGTAATGTGCCCAGAACACTGTGGACACAGAGAGAAGAGAGAGTCTACCACACACACACGGCTCTCAGCTAACACACAGATAAGCATGGCTGTGGGGAAGAGAAAAGGGGGGTGTCTGGTGGAAGGCAAACAAGGACACCGAGCCTTTTCAATAAAAAGAAGCAAGGCATGCTTGTTAAGAAGAGAGTGATGGAGAGAGAGAGACCGACAGACAGAGAGAGAGAGAGGAAGAGACTGAAAGTGAGAAAGGGAAATGGAGAATAGAACCAGTTTACCACCAGCTTTTTCATGTCTGGTAGAAAGAAAACGAGAATCCTGCAATTGATCTTTAAGAGGGGCAGAGGGACAGAAAGAGAAATGGAGGGAGGGTGGAAGGAGAGGAGGAGGAGGGGAAAGAATGGGAGGGCCACTGTAATGGAACTGCTGTTACTATGGCAACTGATTGGCATGCTGCTCGGGGGTGGGGGCTAGCAGCAAGCAATTTTCGGCCAGTGCTTTCTCGCCGTGTGGGTGTGTGCCTGGGTGCACAGAAGTGTGTGTGTGCATGTGTGCGTGCGTCGATGCAAATGTGTGTGTGTGCATGTGTGTGTGGTTACCATAGTTCATTACCAAACTCAATTGGGTGACGTCAGTGGTAATGAGGTGTGTGTCACACGCATACAGTGTGGGTGGAACATTTCTCACAAAAAGAGAAAAAGAGATTGATTGCCAAAATAAGCTAATTTTGTCCGACTCAACTTTTTCTTATTCCTCATAACTCTGATTACATCAACCTTACTCGGTGTTGTTATGTTAATATGTAGGTTTAATTAAATGCAGAGCTAAGCATGTTGCATGTTTGGTTCCCTTGATGCTAGTAATGCGTGTACAGTAGAGAGAGAGAAAAGGTGTGTCTGTCTCTGTCTGTTTGTCTCTATGTCTGTCTCTGTGTCTGTCTCTGTCGGACTCTCTGTGTCTCTGGCCGTCTGTCTCACTGACCTTGTTCTCTCCACTGCGGTGGTCAGTTTGTGTTCAAGGCGGAGTCGCACGGCTTCCGGACGGTCCACGAGGAGCTGGCCAAGGGCATGACCTCTGACCTGAAGAGCAACGAGCAGCCGGCCGTCAGGAACATCCTCAGGGTGAGCCTAGATGGCCGCCACGCCCAGCCCCGAATGACACCCTAATGACACCCAGTCCCAAATGACACCCTATTCCCATGAAGGAAACCACAGGGCTCTGGTCTGTGAAAAGTGCACTGTAAAGGGAATAGGGTGTCATTTGGGTGGATAGTCCCATGATCTACAGATGCTCACACGATCAACAAACTGTCAACTGCAACTCTGTTGACATGCAACTGCTTGCTAGGGTTACGGTTAGGGTTAGAGTAAGGGTTAGGCCTAGGGTTAAGGTTAGGTTTAGGGTTAGAGTAAGGGTTAGGCCTAGGGTTAAGGTTAGGTTTAGGGTTAGAGTAAGGGTTAAGGGTTAGGCCTAGTGTTAGTGTTAGTGTTAGTGAATAGTTAATTGAAATGTTGACAGTTAGTTGGACATCTACTGAACATCTACAAACCTATTTGGGACTATCCAAATAAAGTCATACCTAGAAATGTCATGCATAGACATGATAGGATGCCTTATCTTACATAGCAAAGCAGTCTGTATGCTCTACATTATATATTTCATTGTGCCGTTGAATGTGACCCTGAGTGCTTAACTGAACGTGACCCGCATAATCTGACCCCTGTTTGACCTTTTACCCCTGTCTGCTGCAGTTTTCCTGGTTCTTCTTCGAACTCATTGTCAAGTCCATGGCCCAGCATCTAATGGATTCAGACAATGTCAAGGTATAGAAACATAACATATGAAGGTATAATATATACATATACACTCACCGGCCAGTTTATTAGGTACACCCATCTAGTAGCAGGTCGGACCCCCATTTGCCTTCTGAACAGACTGAATTCTTCGGGGCATTCTATAAGGTTTCGGAAACGTTCCACGGGGATGTTGGTCCATGCTGACGCGATGGCATCACACAGTTGCTGCAGATTGGACAGCAGTACATTCGTGCTGAAAACAGCCCGTTCCATCTCATCCCAAAGATGTTCTATTGGGTTGAGGTCTGGGCACTGACCAGGACACTAAAGTAAACTGAACTCGCTGTCATGTTCCAGGTGATGTCCACTCCTCAATTGTCCAGTGTTGGTGATCGCGTGCCCACTGGAGCCGCTTCGTGTTTTTAGCTGATAGGAGTGGAACCCAGTGTGGTCGTCTGCTGCAATAGCCCATCCGTGACAAGGATCGACAAGTTGTGCATTGCGAGATGCTGTTCTGCACACCACCTGTTGTAACTTCTCTGTTATTTGTCTGTTTGTGGCCCGAGTGTTAGCTTGCACGATTCTTGCCATTCTCCT